>NC_056742.1:86859471-86931971 GCF_019279795.1 Protopterus annectens
CAGCGTGGTCTTGGTACACCAGTATACATTGCAACACATGCCTTTTGGGGACCTCTTCTGTTATACATATGCTACCTGTAGAAAGGCCTTGCTGATCTTTCCTGTGGTAGAGCTGTCACATCTGATTACCCTAATCCATGGACCACGCATTTGCAGAGTCCAGGCAATTGCTGACACGGGTACTGCACAGCTAGTACTTGCTAGACATTCCTGCAACTCAGTCAGTGTTGTGGCATGTTACTAGGCTGCCTACATGACCAATTTGCTACATGTGACATCATCTGTCCTGGATGGCTATCTGTTTATTTCCTACATTATTCCTGTCCCATACATCCTTGCCACATACATGACTGTCTGCACTGTTTGCCATGGTATATGCAATGGTGAGGTATGGCTACATGTCCAACTCCTGGGTGCTAACTGTTGGGTATGAGGTCCATACCATAGCATGTAAGATGTGTGCAAGCCACAGCTGCCTCTTTTGCAGGTAAGTGGGCACATTTGATGCCAAACATCTTGGACAGCAGATCATTTCTTGGTGTGACATTGGGGACGTGTACTTGCTGTAAGGTGCATTTCCATGACAAATGCATGCAGTCAGTAAATCTACAGCTGCTTCCACTATATTTTATCTGGGGTGTGTGCACACATATGCTTCCAGTGTTTGTGAAGGTATGTATTCCCCATATTTGCTGTCCTAACATATGATTCCATATTACACACTCATTGCTCATGTTAAGACCACATTGCAGGCTGTAAGTGTTGTGGACTGCAATATTGTGATATGACGTAGTGTAGGTTTTTAAAAGTTGCCGTTGTAATACACACTGTTGTAGCACTGTATAAGGGTGATGTTTCACACATGTCCCTACTGTAGGCCATTTGTCCCACCATTATGTACATCTCTGTGCACACATTTTGCAATGGCAGGATGTTAGTTATATTGCATGAGTCTGACATACCCTTCAAATACATCATCATGGTGACCACTGTGATGTAGTGCAGTTAACAGCAACAATACATGAACATGTACGGCATGCATTATGGGTAGATGTGTTAAATGTGTGCATGGAATATACCGTGGCCATACCATGACCAGTGTATTAGAAACCTGAACAAACACAATACTCACCAGCTACAGGCTGCTGCTGAGGTATACCAGAGGGACCTACATAAGTGTGTGAGAGATATGATGTCAGTAGCCACAGCTGTGGCATTGGTACAGGGTAGGTACAGCATTACAGTACATAAACATTAGAAGCCCACAATACTACAGATTATGCACATCTGTTTATTTATCTGGTCATGTTACCATATAATATATGTATATATATAGAATACACACACACACACACACACACACACACACACATATATATATATATATATATATATATATATATATATATATATATATATACACACACACACACACACACACACACACACACACACACACACACACACACACACACACACATATATATGGGGGTGCATTGAGACATCAGGTCCACACTATCTAACTCTCCTTCCTGCACAGCTGCACTGTTCATCCTTGCTACAATACAGACAGGTGCCACATGTGGATACAGCCTAACATTAGGGGAGTATATATAGGGACAGATTGCAGGTAAGCATATTACATACCTATGGAATTTCTGCATGCTACATTACATGTTAACATGACTGTCCAGCAAGTGGTGGGCTCTGGAACACACGTGTCCATCATAATGGCATTACTTCCACCACCAGCTATTGGCCACACTAATATGCATGCCTTGCATTACACAACTCACACTATGGTGGCTTACATCTTTTCAGTCAGTGCTGATCTGCACAGTTGACAGGTATGTCCCACTGCCCACAGGGACAGACACTATTGTCCAAAGCAGTTGTTCAGCTGGACATCATTACAACAACACCTGACGGCACTTATAAATCATTCCACATCATCTATCCCATTATTATGGACCAAGTACTACATTTAATTAAATGCATACACATACCTGTTGTGGGAATGATGTTTCTTCTGGATAGTTTGCTGTGTGGCTGGCTGGATGGATGTTTTTTTTCTCTCTCTCTCTCTCTCTCTCTCTCTCTCTTTCCACTAAATAGATTGAGCTTCTTTGAATAGATTGCAGCATGGATTTTGTAGGTGATTCACATGATCAGGTGATGCTTCTACACCAATCAGTGTCCACCACTTGCTACCTGCATGCAGCATGCTGTGTAGTACTTCCAATTACCAATCTCATGGCAACCCACTCCTATAAATCCCTACATCATGTGAGCGTAGTCCCTTTACCTTTCCTGTATGGAGGACATCCTTCCTGTGCATGGGCAACATTGTTACAGACAGCAGGTAGCAATCCCTCTTACAAGAGGATTTGCAGACTCAGGCCAGCTACATAGTTGTAAAAGGCAGTGTGAGTTGTGTTATTATATGCATTGCATAGCACCAGTGTTACAGGGTTTATGTGTACATACTAGTTTAACATGGAATGCAGTCTGTCTGCATAGCTCTCAACTGTGGGCCTAACCACATGATGGTCATAGGAGTGCCTGTTATGTTTTGTCTGCCCACCACACAGGTATTGTGTCAGATATATCACTGGCATTATGTGTGTTGAGTGCTATCAGTATATGGCTACATCCATTTTTGTTTCTGACTTCATATTCCTGACTAAGGGTATGTTGCAGACTATCCTGTAACACCAGCAACTTTCTCAGTGTATAACAACACTATTTCACATATGGCCCTGTGTTCTGGCCAATGTCCTCCACCTATATACCAGGATTTGCCCATATGACATGCAGTAAGAAGTTGTTATGTAGTGGCCTGCGATTATAACATGCTGCCATTCCTGCCATCATTCCAGTGATGTTGTGGTCCCCACACATATTGTGGGGTAGGGTCCATATATATGTGGGCTTCAGCTGCACAAAACATATGTGCCCTTCTGCAGTCCAGAGATCAGTGTATGTAACAGTGTTATATGCCCCTGTAAGTCAGTCTATGGGAGAGGGGTATGCACCATATATAACCAAGACTGTTACAACATGTGAGGGATATTGGTAGTAAGCGAACTTAAGGTATATGGCTGTACATTTCTGTACATTTCATCTTGGGAACATTGATGGCCTAGTGCTTACTGTCATACAGACTGTTCTGTTTGTTAGTGTGATAGTGATGTATTCATTTAAGCATTATGTAACAGATACATCCTCATTGTGGCAACTTATTTCTTTTCCCCCAGGGGTTGAGTACAGAGTGTAATTTGAGGCTGCTGAACTATAAATCTGCATTACGTACTGTTGATTGATTGTTATCCTCTGGCCCAGTCTTTCTTTACTGTTGTACTACTTGAAGGCCTTGGCCTGGACAGCAACATATGTTATGCTTTCGGATTACTGTATAAAATGATCTGCTTGAGAGTTGCATTATTCAGTTAGTACGTATTTCAAAGACCTAACAGCTATATGATATGGCATATACAACTGTAATAGTACACAAATAAACATTTCTTATGTATGCAAACCTGTGTGTGGTGTCATATCCTTTGACTTCTCTGTGAGTATATGTTTCAAGCAACAATTGTCTTTTGTATGAGTGAATCATACACTGTCCATTTGAAAAGGTGGCAACTGTAAGAATACTGGCTATTCAATATGTTGTGCACCCTCTAAATATGTATCTTCCTATGCATATCTATGTGTGGGTGTGTATGTGTAGTTACATATATATCTATATATATATATATATATATATATATATATATATATAGATATAGATATATATATATATATATATATATATATATATATATATATATATATATATATATATGGATTCCTATTACAAGAACGAAAGTTCACTACTTGAACTTGTAATAGGAAGCCTCACTTCTGCGAAAGTTCACTTTAACGAAAGTGAACTTTTGCGTAAGTGCACTTCACCGAAAACACCGCAGCACAGTGGAAGACATAAAAAACAAGCTATGTCCTCTACTATGGTGTGATAGTCATGGACCTTAGGGTTAGGGCACAGGTTAGGGTAAGGGGATAGTTAGTAAAGCTATCCCCTTACCCTAATCCATGCCCTAACCCTAAGGTGCGTGACTATTGCACCATAGTGGAGGACATGGTAAGGGGATAGCTCTATGGGCTATCCCCTTACTATGACCCATGCCCTAACCCTAAGGTCCGTGAGTACTGCACGGAAGTTCAGTACAACACCCATTCGTTGTACTGAACTTCGCGTAAGTGCGCTTTTGATTAAGTACACTTTCGCTGCAGTGAACATTTCATGCACTATTTTGAATTAGTGAAAATTCGATCTAGTGTATGGAACCCATATATATATATATATATATATATATATATATATATATATATATATATATATATATATATATATATATATATATATATATATATATATATATGTATGTATCTGCATATATATATGTGTGTGTGTGTGTGTGTGTGTGTATATATCTTTGGAATGTTTATTGCTTCCACATTGTACATTCCCTATGGTAGCCAGACTGTACTGCATGGTATATTATTGATACCATCCTGACATCATACAGGTGAGATGGATTACTGATAGCGTCTTGTGGCCATGTTGTGTAGGGTCCTGGGTATGGGACTTGCAACAGTTGGTATTGTGTTGCAGGGCAGATCTGTTTGGCTGTGGGGGAGGGGTGATATAAATACTTACAAGAGGTATTTTGCTTGGGTCCCCTCCCCCCCATTAATGGTGCCTTTGGTCATATATGTATTTTTTATGTTCTCTTTTATATTTATAGATATATATCTGTATATGTATATCTATATATATATATATATATATATATATATATATATATATATACATATATATATATATATATATATATATGTATATATATATATATATATATATATATATATATATATATATATAGATATATACAAACAAGAGTTCCAACAAGGCAAAAAAACACTGAAAAACTGCAAAAAGTGCCAAGTGACATGAAGAACACCAGCCAAGTGACAGTAAAGGATATTTATTCAACCAAAGCAGATGTTCCACAAAGCACATTAATGCTTCCCAAATACAATACGTTTTTGTTCATAACAAACTTCATCAGATGCAGTCTGAAAGCATAAAATGCACTTACATCCTAAATTAATATATTTAACAGTCAATTAAGCAGAATGAATCAACGTTGTAAAACAATTCTTTAAAACTTAATAAAACGAATGAATATATAAATTTCATTTATTTAAATACAAATAAATATATTTATAAAAATCACTTTAAGCAGGTGAAAAGCCTTGAATTGTTAATAATTATAAATAAATAATCTCTTTCCTCATAAAATAATACTTGTTAATAACCTAAAATCATACTTAGTCATTGGACCTATTATTCATTTTGTGGTTAAAGGCTAGTACTGCACTTATGTTTCAGATTAAGAAAGTTTATATTCCCCTTTCTTAAAAAGTTTTATCTATTTGAATAAACTAAAGCATAGGAACGTGTGTCAAAGGAAGGTGTTTAAAAAACATTTGTAAAACCATATAGAATGACAATGTCCTATATAAAAACATTATAATTTACAATTTAGCAGCTCTTAATATTAATAAGGGAGCTATGGAAATATTCTCATTCATGCCTGGTAATGCATTTGCTTGTAAAGTCACTTGCCACCACAGTTCCCTGTACTCAATTCTTTCTTCCCACAAACCCCCTCTTATATCCTCCTTAACCTTTTCTAAAACAAAAAATAAGTAATTGGCATTTGTGCAAATTTGTTGGTGTTTGTGTAAAGCGTTGGTCTCTTTTTTAGTGCGTATGACATAATAATGCTCATATATTCTTTTCTTTAGTTTCCTTTCAGTTTTTCCAACATACAAACTGGAGCATATTTGACATACTGCTAAATATATTAGACTACTAGAATCACAGTTGTAAAATTCTTTTCCTTTTATTACCAAATCCATACCTTCTACAACTATGTTTTCCTTATTATATACATATATACATTGTGAACAGTATCCACATTTGTATGTTCAATTCTTTCTCATACTTTTATTCACTTGCCCATAATCATTTTCTATTAGTTTCTTTAGGTTCTAGGAATTTTTATAGACAATTTTTAGATTATCCTTTGATATTTTGTCTAAGTCTGTAAAACTTATAAACCTTTTCCATTCAGTTTCCATGACTTTTCTTATCATATTGGCACTGACATTGTATTCCAAAACCAGTACCCTTCCAAAGTTTTCTTCTTCATGTTGTTTGTTCCTATCATTTTTGAGATTAATACCTAGAATGGGTTTGAACCTTTCCTTTCTCCCACCCCATATTTCCTTCTTGTTTTTTTCAATCATAAATTCAGGATATTTTCTGGCCCTAAACATTGTCTCTAAGGTCTGCACCTCCTTTCCAAAATCTTTATCAAGTGAAGTCATCCTGCATGATCTGACAAATTGACCCTTCACTATATTCTTTTTATAATGCCAAGGATGTGCACTGTTAAAGTGCAAGTATCAATTTGAAAATGTGCTTTTTCTATATACCTTAGAGTTGAATTTTTTTGTTTTCTTTATATATCTCCACATCCAAGTATTGCAATCTTTCTTGGGAGACTCTGTGTGTAAATTGTAAAAAGGGGTTACTGTTGTTTAAAAAACTTAAAAATACAACAGCTTAATACAACAGTACTATTAAGAGATTGCAACAGTACATTACCATATGATACCAGAGTAAACACAAGTAGTCTAGCAGTTAGACCTTTATTGTCAGGCTTTAACCTTTTATTTACATAAAACCTATATGAGACTCTTCCTGCCATATTGTCTGGTTTATTCAGTACATTCCATACACAATACAGGTTTTATACTGGCAATTAACTGTATACTACTTTTAGATTTATTTCTTATGACAGTACATGCAAGATTATTACTAACCTGCCTCACAACGTAACCTCTGCAATCTACAGGCATGGGCTTCCTGGTTCACAGCCCGCTCGTCTGCCACTGTCAAAAACATAAGAAGAATATTTAGCCATACCTATCCATAATGTACATGAGCTGGCAATTATTAAACAGGCAGTAGACTGATACTTACACATGGCTGGGACATCACCCATCCACCTAGCCTCTTGGATCCACTGATCCAGGACCTCCCTCTTTCTCTGCTTCAGGTTGACATAGTGATGCCTGACCTGCTCACCAGTTTGAGGGATGCCAGTGGCACTGGTGAGGTTATGGGTGAGATGGTCCCAGGCTTCTGCTTTATATTGGGACTATGGTACTGGCCCTGCAGCAGTCCCTGGTCATGGTCTTTAACAAGGAGTCCTGCCATGACTTTGGACTCCTGGATGCCCCAGTGGTGCACCCAGAATAGCACTCCTTCACCCACACTAGTCATAGTGCATTCAGGAGGAAGCTACAACCAGTTATGAGATGTATTCCCACGTGTGGGGTTTAAATAGGGCCTGTTTCCCACACTTTGCTGTGAATGGACGGTTTTGAAAATGCTAAGCTATGAGAAAACCTGCTTACCTAAGGTTGGCATTGCGTAAAGTGGTATACCAATGGACAAACTGATTTAGCTGGCCTACACATTGCTTATACCTAGTAAGCAGGGGTGTGCAATGCTTAGCATTGCTTAATTTTTAATTTTCACACTATTTGCTGTTTGGTGTTGATTTATCATTTATTACATGTTTTATATGTGTTTGGCATGCATGATTCATGTGTATGTACACTGTATGGGGTCCTTGTGTTTATTGGGGGATTTCAACACTTTATTACAATGACACCTCACATCTGAACTTAATGCAGTACTCCAGTTCACATATTTATGTTATGTAGTAGGTTATACAACATAAAACTGTTTATAGATTCCTTTCACGTGTTAATTTTGATTTTCCTATAGTGAGGATCTGTTCAGTGACACTACTATATTGTAGGCTATTAAAATTGAAGAGAATTCTAGTAGTAGAAAAATGAAAACTGAAGTATATGCTACAAATAAAATTGTCCTTCTGGAGTGTGCCATTGCTACAGCTAGAATAACTGAGTCAGTATTATGTCACTATGTGTGACTATGTCAGTGATGTGTATTGTATTTAAACATGAAAGGGAAGTTCATGCTTTGCTCTCTTCTAAAAGTATGATTACTCTTGTCAAGTGTCATCTGTCATGTAAGCACAATATTAGTAACAACCAGAAAGTATGCATTCATGCTGATAGAAACAAATCTCCCTCCCACATTAAACATTTAAACATTTCCAAGAAAACTGTTAACATCCTGTGGTTTTAACCACTAATTTGACTAATTTGACAATATTATAAAAATATTTCTCCACTGTAAAACAAAGAGGAAATTTTAGGAGAAGGGCAAATGCGGTGGCATTGCATGCCAGGCTGATTCAGTTAACATGAAAGAGAAATAGCAGCAACTTGATGCACACATACAAAATAAGAATGGGATGGGAGGGGCAAGACACTGATACACATATCCAGGAGAAGGATGACAGCATGGAAAAAAACAAGCTCCAGAACACCAAAATAAGCCAGTCGAGTAGTTTTTTAGCGCTTTCAATCACTTTAATACGTGACCTTCTTCAGAAGAAGGTCACGTATTAAAGTGATTGAAAGCGCTAAAAAAACTACTCGACTGGCTTATTTTGGTGTTCTGGAGCTCGTTTTTTTCAAAGTTTCGTATGTTTAAAGAGTTTCTTGGTTTTGATGACAGCATGGAAGCTACAAAAGGGGTTACAATTTGGTTGCGATTAGCCAGAAAAAAAAGTATCCTGTTATCAGAAACATGACACAGTGATAAAGTAAGAAAAAACTAAAACAGTAAGAGATGTCTGAAGGTGAACACATAAAAAGCTCTGAAGAAAGAATCTGTACAGAACAGAAGTCTGTACAGAGACTATCACAGAAACTAAGACAGAAGGGAGGAGGAAGGGCTCCTAAATAAGGACCTTAGAAAAAAGTGAATACTATACTAGAGGCAAATGGGAGAGTACAGATTCTGTACCAACTTCTGAAAGTACTGAGCAAGAAACTCACATAAAGGCAGAGTCTAAACAAATAGCATCTGCTAGTAAGGAAAGAAGAAAACCTGAGGATAAGTTTTGATCTGAGATACCTGTAGAAGAGATTGTGTCTATGTACCTCTAAGAAGCATTTCCAGATGTAAGCACGTGCATATAAATAGTGAGCACGTGCAGGCAGCAGTGCTATTTTAAGAGCGTGTTAACATGTGTGAGTGCACTAGTCAGTCTGTTTACAAGTTTATTTAAGTTTAAGTTACAAAGCCTCATTCCTGACGTGTTTGTGTATAATAAAGCTGCTTGAACTGAATCCACAACCACTTGTCTGTTTTATCCTGATTGGACGAGTGGCAATATCCTTTTCTGTGGTATGGCCTAGTGAAAGAAATGAAAGTGAGAAAAAATTGTCCATTCACACTAACACATTAGGAGAACAATCTGAAAGAAGAGAGTGCCTCGGAGGTTTTACAGAAATCAGAAGTAAAAAATTATGATTTTTGTTCAGAGATAAAACAATGCTTTTGGAAGAGAAAGCTATACATTTTACCTCACAATGAGTGGAGAAATTATCCTTACATTATTGGACTTACAAGTATGCCAGCTACATTTTAAAAAGTCACATTGGGAAGATTATTATACTTTCCATTTCAAAGTTTGATAGCTATCCCATACCCAAAACATTAGAAAGGCTAGATATGTGAGAACACTAGGTATGATAAAGGGATGCTGGCAGATAGTGATTACTATCTCTGCTAAAGAAAAAAAAACAGCCTTTGTAATCCCTGATGATCCATATCAGTACACAGTTTTAACATGTTGGCCTATGTGAAGGTCCAGCTATCTTTCAAAGGCTGAGTGATGAAATACTGACTCCTTAATCCTGATATAATACAGTATGATATGCTTCAGTATACAGAGATGGTATGGCCATGGATTTAGAAGACTGGGAGTTTCAGGCTGTGTCAAAATCCAAAAACTAGACTGGTTTTAGAAAACAATGCTAAGAAAAATTGATGGGTATGGTGGCCAATCAGGTACTGGGGACACCTTATCGAAAAGGCATAAAAAAGACCATAACTAGAAAAGACCAAGTCCATAAGGTATTGGTTTATATGCTTGACTAAAATGACAACTGAAGGCTTTCCTTGGATTAAATGGGTATTACTGAATGTTTGCACATAATTTATCAACTATTACTTGTCATCTGATAGATCTCACAGAAGGTAAAAAAGTGCCCAATCCTGGTAGGTGCACTGGTGCTAGGGCTGGAAAAAATGACAGTGTAGAATCCTCAAAATAAGGAAACTTCTTACAATGGGGCCAGGCCAGGCCCAGGGGGAGGATGGCCCCCCTATTGTAGAAGGAAGTAGCAGTTCACAAAAATCACAAAAATTGATTGTCCAAAGAAGAGCCATAAAGATGATAGAGTGGACTATTGAGGATAAGAAAGAAATTATGTATTGTTAGTATTATGTAAAAAGCCCAGAATTTCCAGACACAAGATTACAAAATGAATAAGAGAGAAATTAGAGGAATGAAAAATACTTGCACAGGAAAAACTGTCAGAAGCTTCAAATAAAAAGTTGCATTCATTAATACAACTGATTTCTGAACAATGGTATATAGATCAAGAAATTTTGATCTGTTTGGAAAAAGAAGCATCTGAGGAAGTGTGAAAATATAAACAACAAAACCTAGCAATATTTGAAAAATATAAAAAAGAAATATGGACATGGGAAAGAAAGAGAGATTTGATATGGTGCAATATTTATGCAAAGGAGAAAACCAAGTTAACTTATATAGAGAAGGCAGTCTCAAAGATATTCAAAGAAAAATACAGGCAAAGGCATCCAGATATGGAAAATTTCACAATAAAAAAATTAATAGCACAAAGATGTAATGTGGAAAAAAAGGTTAGTAAAGCAGCAGTTAAAGAACTAGAAGTTGAAGTTATGGAGTGCCTGCGAAGTGAAGGATTTAATGTAGAAGTTCTAACACAGACTACATCACAGCATGATGGAGTGAATCCCCAGAAATAAGGAAAAGAAGGAAGATCAGAAGACATCTGAAGAAATATGGACAGGGAAAGGAAAAGAGATTTAATATGATGTAATATTTATGCAATGGAGAAAGCGAAACTAACCAATACAAAAAGAGCAGCACCAAAGATATTTGAAGAGAAATACAGGCAAATGAATCTGGATATGGAAAACTTTACAATACAAAAAATAAGAAGACAAAGAGTAAAGTAGAAAAATATATCTGTAATGGAGAAGTCAAAGAAATAGAAATTGAGGTTATGGAACAGCTGCAAAGAGAAGGATTCTGTGTAGAAAATTGAATGCAGAAAGCACCACAACAGGATAGTGCAATGGATATCCAGATTAAGGGGAAACCTGTGGAACAGGAAGCAATTAGTCAGGTGTCATATCAAGATATTTTGGAGCCTTCCACAGGAAACCAGTATAAATAATCACCTGAAGCTAGACAGCAAGGAAAGGAACAGGAAACTGTGGAAACTCTGATGCAGTCAATGTTGAGGAGTGATAGGCCAGTGAGTTTCCATATGACAAAACAACAGAAGACACAGGATGAAATTGAAGAAAATCTGCCACAGGAAGATGGTATAGAACTTTCTATAGAATGCCTGCAGGAAATGGAAAACAAGGGATGTTCCCTCAGTTTGGAAGAAAATGAACTAAGAGAAGAGTTGCTTGATTTAATGGGCATGGATAGATATATTAAGATTAATGAGAGAAATAGATTGCAGAAGGTCAATAAAACTCTAAAAGTAAGAAGTCTGATAAAACAAATTAATTTAGTAATTAAGACTGTCCATAGAAATACGTGTGATATAAAGAAGTAAACAGGATAAACTACTGAGCTGCTAAATTAATAACTGGTAAAGTTCTACCACAAGATCACAGGGTAGTGATGGAAAGGAAGGGGAGAAATTGAATACCATCATGGAAGTATTGAAGAGAAAAAAATATAAAGCAATTCGACAAGAAGTGTCACTTTTAGAAGATTATAGAAGAGGGAATAGATCAACAAAAATACTAAGAAAGATAGATGTGATTAAAGCAATGCACAGTATTAGAACAGACCTGGATCTATCATGAACTATCGTAAATAACAAATTAAAAATTTCAGCACAAGCTGAAAAACTTAGAAGATACACGCATACATATAAGGGAAAAGTACAAAATAAGCAATTCATTGATGACCCAAACAAGTTTTATAGAGAACTGGGAAATAAGGTAAAAGGAATTGAAAGACCACCAAAAAAAGAGGAAGTAGATACATTTTGAAGAAGTATATATGAAGATCCTGTGGAACATAACAAATATGCTAAATTGACAGAAGAAGTAAAATAAAGAATAAGAAGTTTAAAGGTACAGGATATGAAATGGGATGAAATAACAGCCAAATAGATTGAAACAAAATAAAGAAAAGCCTCTAACTGGAAAACCCCAGGCCCGGATGCAGTACCTAACTCTTGGTTAAAAGTATTAACATCTTCGCATGAGGATTTAGCCATGAGTAAGAACCATTTATATGCCCAACCCGAACAGACACCACACTGGCTAACAACAGGCAAAACAATGCCCTTACTTAAGAGTGAACCTACAAGCTACCTTAAAAATTATAGACCAATAATTTGCCTTCCGGTGATGTATAAACTATACATGGGAACTGACGCAGACAGAGTTTATAGTAATTTAGAAGAAAACTCAATTATAGCAGTAGAACAAAAGGGCAATAAAAAAAGTCATATGGAACAAAGGATCATCTGTTGTTAAATAAAGTTATAGTGGAGAACTGTAAAAAGGGGAAGAATCTATGGATTGACTACAAAAAAGCATTTGATAGTATCCCACATTCATGGATAAAAGAGTACTTAAAAATGTATAAGATACACCCTACACTGATTGACTACATTACAGTAATCATGAAACAATGGCAGACTTCTTTGTAATTAAGCCAAAGACAGATTATTATCCCAGGGATAAAAATTCAAAAGGCGATATTCCAGGGTGACTCTCTGTCACTGTTGCTATTCTGCCTTGCCATTAACCCATTAAGCTGTTTGCTTAACAGCTTAGGCCATAGCTACAATTTGGCTTCTAGAAAACAACAGTCTAATGACTTCTCATCTTCTCTTTGTCGATGATTTAAAACTGTATAACTCATCAGATGAGGGACTGAAAGCACAGCTGCAGGTTGTCAAAACTTTTTTAGATGATATTAGAATGTCATTTGGTCTTGATAAATGTGCAAAAGCAACCTTTAAAGCAGGGAAACTGCAGCACCAGGAAAACATCAGTTTGGGACAAG
Source organism: Protopterus annectens (assembly GCF_019279795.1). Classification (NCBI taxonomy): domain Eukaryota; kingdom Metazoa; phylum Chordata; order Ceratodontiformes; family Protopteridae; genus Protopterus; species Protopterus annectens. The sequence continues at coordinate 86,872,872 of NC_056742.1, forward strand.
AATGTGATATAAAAGAACTTGAGCAAGAGGGAGTATATAAATACTTGGGAACTGATGAAGGATCAGCAATAAAACATGAACAAATGCAAATAAAACTCAGTAAGGAATACTTTAGAAGACTTAAATTAATCCTGAGAACAGCATTCACAGCTAGGAACAAGATTCAATCTATAAATCGGTTTGCTCTTCTTGTCCTAATGTACAGTTTTGGAGTGATTGACTGGCCCCAAAAAGTTTGGATAGATTAGATATTAAAATAAGAAGGATGCTCCATGTTCACAAAATGATTTATAAAAATCAGTGTATACGAAGATTATATATTCCCCATTCCAAAGGAGGGATGGGCCTCCTTGAAATTGATTACATGTATAGATCTGCAATCATAGGACTCCACACATATCTACTGACCTCACAAGTTCCAAATGTAGTGAAAGTTTTGAAACATGAGGAGAATAAATCTAAGATGACTTCTCTACTTAACTTAGCAGAAGCATATTGACATCAAGTAGGATGGAAATCAGACTAGAAGTAGATAAATACCAGGCAGCAACTGAATGTGCCAAAAAACAAAAGAAAGAATATAAAGTAAAGGACCAGATGAGAAGGCAAGAAATGTGGTAAAAACATAAATATAGTTGCAAGTATAGAAAACTTCTGGAAGAGCCTCATGCTGATCAAGAACGAACGCAGGAATGGTTAAGGAGAGGCGAATTCAAACCAAGAAATTAAAGGTTAATATTGGCAGCCCAAGTTAGTGGGCTACATACATGCTGGTTTACAAAGTCCATTGAACATGTGGGCGAAACAGACAAATGTAGGTTTTGTAAAACTGAATTGGAAACAGTCACACACCTTGTTGCTGGTTGCGATACATTAATGGCAGAAGGACTGTATACTGAAAGGCATAATAATGTGGTGAGACTGTTGCACTGGGGATTGTGGAAACATTATGGTATTAAAGTGGCTGAAAAACACTGGAAACATGAGCTACAAAGCAAAATAGAAAATGATGATGTTTATATCACATGGGATCACCCATTACCAACAGTTCGAAAGATAAATGCTAGAAAACTGGATATAGTGGTGCAAGAAAGGAACACAAAAGTAGCACTAATCACTGAAATCACCACACCCAGTGACTATAGTGTTTTGCATACAGAGAGACACAAAATCATAAAATACCAGGACCTGCAGGCAGAAACAAGAACAACATGGAAGAAAGATACCCAGACAGTTCCAATAGTAGTAGGAGCAATGGGGCTTATAAAAAAGAATTTAAAATCATATTTAGATATGTTAACAATTCATGTAACCCATACGAATTGCAGAAGGAGTCATTACTGGGCACATTGTGGGTGCTGCGAAGAGCACTACTGGCTGACATCAAAGACTGAAACAATACTAATTTCTGAACTTTAATCATACTTTGACTTAGGAATGGTGTCCATTCCAGTCATGGTATTAGAAACCCAAAAGCTTGGAGAAATTCAAAAGGTAACAGTTCTTATCAAGGTACAGTGGTCTATTTAATTAGCTAAAAGGGATCATATGTTCTTTACCTATGTGAGTGACTCTTGACTTTATTAGAGTTCACCCTATACATTAGTGTATCAGAGTTAGGTTTAGGAACAGTGCTGTCCTAAGACATTCAAGGTGAGGAACACCATGTCTGTTATACCAGCAGAAAACTAGGCAACATGAAAAAAATATTCAGCTAAAGAAAAAAAGTGTTTATCAATAAAGTGGCTTTCCATTTCCTAAGTGCTATTTAATGGGTAGACATTTCAACTTATTATCTGATCAGGCACCTCTACAGCAACTGAGTAAACAGAAGGGTGGAAATACTAAGTTGCGCCAGATGGTACAATCTCTGTAAGCCTTCCATTTCACAATGTCCCATAAGCCTGAGCTAGCAAATCAAAATACTTACAGGTCCTCCACGCCATGCAACCTATATTTTTTAGCCAAAAAACATATTTTATGCTGGGAGGGGTGTAGTTTTAACATGGTGAATGTAATGATAATAAATGTGCATTTGGGCAGACAGGCTGGTGTGTAGGAGCATTTTCACAAAAAGTTCATTAAGAATTAATTTATATTATAATAAATTGCCACAGATGATCCCAGGCCAGAATTGGATTTGCACCTTCTGGGAATACTTATTAAAAAACCTTGGATCTGGTCCTAGGAGACACCTGTAGCCTTGGATTTTTTTCCTTATGAGCATCACATTTGCTGAAAGCACTCTATATGACAATGCCTATGAGAAAAACTTGATATACTGTTGTTTCATTTGTAAAAGTAAAGTGGTCTATCATCTTTTCTTCATGCTGTGAATTTGCAAAATTGTGTATGTTAAAAAACAAGTGAGCTATTATCTTTCTGTTTGTACCATGGAATTACTGACTAAATTAGTTTATCTATCTATCTATCTATCTATCTATCTATCTATCTATCTATCTATCTATCTATCTATCTACCTATCTATCGAACTATATATAATAAAAGCATTACCTCCAATGCTTCATTGAACTTTCTATATATACACATAACAGACAGACACACATAAATGTGTATATATATATATATATATATATATATATATATATATGGTTCTACCAAACCCCATACACTGCACACACCACAATAACAATTATTAAAAACAAAACACATCCCCATTCCACCACACACCACACACAACACAAGTACACCAAAACAAGCACACCACACTAAACCTACCCTAACCCCCTCCTCCGTCACTACTTACCCTTTACCTACTCCCTCCTTACTCTAACTCACCCGCCCTAACCGCTCTAACCCTAACTCACCCACCCCCCCCTACCCTCCTACAACTCTCACTTCCAACCCCACCCCTACTAACCCTACTCTAAACCCCCCCTAACCTAACCCCTACTCTAACCTCAACTCCCCCCCTCCACCCCTCCCCTTCTCACACCCCCCACTCCACCTTAACACGTCCCTGCCCACACACTACTGCGCCTCGCACAGCACACACCCATCAATGACGGTCATCGGCGTTGGTCATGTCAAATCGTTTGTCATCCGTCGCATGTTCGCGTCTGGTGTCTCTCTTCGATTGTCGATGCCCGCGTATTCCCGCTCCGGGCTTCTCTCTTCCTCCTGTCGGTCTTCTGCGCTGTATGTCGGTCCGACGAGTCGCTTAGAATATATATATATATATATGGCTCTACCTGAAACGATCGACAAGCTAAAAGCACGACAACGAAAACACAGACACGAAAAGAATGACAGTTGAAATAGTCGACAGTTTAAATGCCCGGCAAACCACAATCCCGAGGGGGTTTGTGGGGGGGGGGTTGACAAGGAGCTACCCTGAAGAGAGTTAAGAATCTAACATGCATTTTCTGTAATATAATATTTGTAGTTTTTACTAAATGCGAGAGAATCAAAGGGGAAGCCTATAAGAAGCTTATGTTTTATAACATAATGAGCCCATTGTATACTTGGTTCACAGCAATAGTAAATCATAGCTTTCTGATGCCATCTTTCCTACAAATTTATTGAAAGCACACATGGACATATCAAGGATTATGATAATACCATTCGCTGTGAGTGTCTGTCTGCCAGCTGGAGTTAAGGTGTCCATCTGGACAGCTGTATGCAACACAGCCTAATCGCAATCTGATTTCTGGTTTCAGAGTATCTGATTTAGAGGGAGAATGTCTACACAGACAGAAAGAGAGAGAGAGACTAACATCTGTCACTATGCTGTCTAACTCATGCACATAAATATCTGAATTTGCTTTTCTTAGTTGCTGAGCTGTTTCTAAACATTGAATCTGAAGTTGTTGAATGGTGTGTACATGTGCATTTATCAGATCATTAACCCCAGCATTTGTAAGACTACTTTCAGGATTTTAACCTATTTGTGTGTCATTTTATAAAGGAGACTTACTGAAAGATTTTAATCTTATCATTAAAGTAGACACTAGTCAAACTGAACTAAAACCAGCATAACAAATAATGGAATTTATTTTTCTGGGCAATCCCTTATGCACCAACACCAACCAATATAGCTTGCAGCTTGGAAGGGGGGGGGGCAGTGCTAAATCAATGGAGAATATGTTTAGTCAGAGATCTTGATCTCTTGCTTTTAGTAAATCATTTTGACTATATCACAAAGTCACTGGTAAAATGACAAGTTAGTCTGAAGAAAGACTTCTAAGCTGTTTTTGCTGAGCTAAAAGATATTTGCATTCATATGTGGTCTATGAGGAATAGTCAAAACTTATAAAAGATCTTGGCTTCTACTGAGAAAAAGAGAGAGAGAGAGAGAGAGAGAGAAAGTATACAACCACCAGTAGGGTGATGCAAAGTGCGTACTATAAATATGTGCACCAACATGTTGTGTCAGATTGTTACTGATCGTATGTTGGAAGTTCTAGGTAATAAGGTGTCTATATTACATAATCGAACTGTTAAAGGTTCAAACGTCATATGGTCGACACCAAATAATCAAACTTTTAAAAGTACAAAAATGTAATAAAAAAATAAACCAAAGAAAAAAACTACCTGAAGGGTTTAAGCAAGGGGGCAAGCCCCCCTGCACCCCCCCGCTCATTAAATATACTAACTCCGAGATCGCATTACAGTGCAGAAAGGGAAATCTTCCCATTTCACACTGTATGGAGATCTCCGTTGAAATGTTCAAACTTTTAAAAGTTTGATCATATGACGTTCAAACTTTTGAAAGTTCGTCAACATGATATAGACCCATAATAAGCAGGTATGCTGCTGGAAATGAACTAGATACATTTAGAGAAACTTTTGAGTGTCATGTGAAAGGCTTGAGTTTGATAAGAATGTCTGCTGCAAATACCATACATTGTAACTGCCCCTGATTTCACAGGACTGTCCCTGATTTAGGAATATATTTTTGCCCTGTCCCTTATAAAATGTTTGCTCTTCTGGTAAGTCACTGAGGATTATGTTCAATAAATAATGACAGTTACTGGAGCTTCATACTTCTAATGACTACCATTGTTATTTCATACTTCTTATAAAAAAGGAAACCAATCCTCAGCTGACAGTTTGGAGTAGAATTATATGAATATCTGTGTTTTAATACTTAGTGTGTTAGTGCTGTACTACTTACTATACTCACATTATTTTATCTGCTCACTTCTGCTGGAATATAACTTTCCACTTGGCTTATCCTATTTGAAGTTTGTTTTGTTGGTCCTGCCTAGTGACTTCCTTAGCACAACCAGGTTTAGGTAGCCACAAGAAGGGTTTGTTCATCTTATTCAGCTCAAGCAACATTTTGTTTGAATACATGTAAATGCAAATATTTTCTTATTCAAATAATACAGGTTGAAGTAAAACCTGTTATATTAACTTTTTAAGTTTATTAGAGTAATATTTTAAAATACTTCTATCTCCTTTGCTCAAGCATTGTGGATAAGGGACCAAAGAAACACCTATGCCAATGTTACATGCCTTGTAGTTCATGTTATTGTGCATCTATAATATTATGCTGCTATTGTCTAAATTGATCAATCACAGCATGAAGTTATGGGAAAGAGTAGTGGAAGCTAGATTAAGAAGGGACATGATGATTAGTGATCAGCAGTATGGTTTCATGCCGGGAAAGAACACTACAGATGCGATGTTTGCTCTGAGATTGTTGATGGAGAAGTACAGAGAAGGTCAGAAGGAGTTGCATTGTGTTTTTGTAGACTTAGAGAAAGCATATGACAGGGTGCTTAGAGAGGAGTTGTGGTATTGTATGAGAAAGTCGGGAGTGTCAGAGAAGTATGTAAGAGTGGTACAGGATATGTAAAAGGGCAGTGTGACAGCAGTGAGGTCTGCGGTGGGAGTGATGGATGCGTTTAAGGTGGAGGTGGGAATAAATCAAGGATCAGCTCTGAGCCCTTTCTTATTTGCAATGGTGATGGACAGGTTGACAGATGAGATCAGACAGGAGTCCCCATGGACTATGATGTTTGCAGATGACATTGTGATCTGTAGTGAGAGTAGGGAACAGGTTGAGGAGACCCTGGAGAGATGGAGATATGCTCTAGAGAGAAGAGGAATGAAGGTCAGCAGGATTAAGACAGAATATATGTGTGTGAATGAGAGGGAGGACAGAGGAATTGTGAGGATGCAAGGAGTAGAGGTGGTGAAGTTGGATGAGTTTAAATACTTGGGATCAATAGTTCAGAGTAATGGTGAGTGTGGAAGAGAGGTGAAGAAGAGAGTACAGGCAGGATGGAGTGGGTGGAGAAGAGTGTCAGAAGTGATTTATGACAGACGAGTACTAGTAAGAGTGAAAGGGAAGGTCTACAAGAGGGTAGTGAGACCAGCTATGTTATATGGGTTGGAGACAGCGGCATTGACAAAAAGGCAGGAGTTACAGCTGGATGTGGCAGAGTTAAAGATGTTAAGATTTGCACTGGGTGTGACGAGGGTGGAGAGGATTAAGAATAAGTGTATTAGAGGGTCAGCCCAGATTGGAAGGTTTGGAGACAAAGCCAGAGAGGCAAGATTACATTGGTTTGGACATGTGCTGAGGAGAGATGCTGAGTATATTGGGAAAAAGATGCTAAGGATGAAGCTACCAGGTAACAGGAAAAGAGGAAGGCCTAAGATAAGGTTTATGGATGTGGTGAGAGAGGACATGCAGGTGGTTAGTGTGACAGAGCACGATGCAGAGGACAGGAAGAAATGGAAACAGATAATCCGCTGTGGCGACCCCTAACTGGAACAGCCAAAAGAAGATGATGTTTTGAATACCTGCATCTGTTGTCCATGATTTCTTTTTTGAAAACATCTTATTAGTTTGCAATGTGATGTTGAATCTGTCTTTCTATAGCCTTTGCCTACAGTACACACAAAATGCTGCACTTTTTGTCTTCCTGTTGCAAAATTCTGTTAAGTTTCCTAGTTTGTTTATCAGTATACCACTATATAATAATGTGCCTGCAAATAAATTAGTTCCATATCTCTCAGCTACAAGATTTTTTAGTACAAGGCAATATATAGGATGGGCTTCTTCTGGCCGTAGTTTCCTTCCCTTTTTGTGCTTCCTGACTGTTCTTTATGCTCTTTTATCACTAATTGCTATCACATGCTTGGCATCCTTTGCACTGAAGCACACCAATTACTCACATTTATAATTAAACGCCACGTTTACCTTGAATGCAGTTCTATCTTGGCAGCATTGCTGTCTGTTTTTTTCTCCTCAGAAATTTTTAATCTAACCTGTCCAGTCATTATCATTGTATGTGTCTGAGGAGAAGGCAATGTGTCATCTTTTCCCATTAGGCAAAAATAATAAAAAAATAAATAAATCAGCTTTTATAAGTTTTAACCATTATTACATATATATCATATTTAGCTAAATAACCATAATTTATGTCCAAATTCACTATATTAATGTTTATGCATTATAACATCTTGTCAAACCATATTTCTAGACGTCTTAAGAGAAGAAAGGTAGCAGGCATGTAATAGTGTTAATGTGTAACATTCTTATCACTGAAGCCTACTCAATGTAATCATAATAGGAAATTCAAATATGTTTTTTGATAATGATTCTGAAATCCAGCAACTCCAAAAACTTTCTTTCCTATTTTGTTGCAATATAAGACATTGTTTTATTGTGGTAATTAAGGGTGAGGGTTATGGGTCAATAATGAACAAATGCTAATCCTGGAAGTGGATTTTAGAGACAATCAAAATCAAACAGCAGCTGTTTGTATTCAGAATGTTACAATTTTCAGGGAGACAGGCAAACTGTCTAAGAAATCAAAGAACACTTTTTCATCACTTTTAAATGATTGTGTATGCCACTTGTTAGTGATGGGTGTCTGACTAACAAGATGACAAGATGAAATACATCATCCAGATATATATAACTCACTGAAATTTGTAATCATAATTTGGAATGCAGGACTAACTTATAGTCTTTATATATAGGTACTAATTGCAGGGTTTTACAGACATTTGACAATCATAGCCCACCATGTTGCATTTATTTATTTTGCTAAGTACAGTTGTTCATTAGAAATATCCCACTAGGAAGTCTCATCTTCAGTGGAATCCTAGGGAGAAATATTCCAGACAAAACATATAGTGACAGTAAATAAAAAGCTTGTAGGTCATCTTAATACTTGGGACAACTGGTGATGTAATCTAACACAAAATGTTATATTTTCTTATCAGGTTAAATACTACATTTTTTTGTAATATTTGGGTGAAGCAGTGGTGCAGCGGTTAATGTTGCCATCTCACAGCAAGAGGTTCTCCGGTTCGATTTTCGGCTTGGGTGCCTTCTGTGTGGAGTTTGCATGTTCTCCCTGCATTCGCGTGGGTTTCCAACAGGTACTCCGGTTTCCTCCCACATTCTAAAGACATGCATCTGGAGCATTTCTCCCCAGGCCTCCACTGAAAATAGGTTCTGTCCTAGTAGGACTTTCCCAGTCAATAAATGTTAAATAAATAATATCTTCTTTATTAAGCATGACTCAACAGCCATAAGAGCAAAACAACTGACAATCGAAAGGCATGAACTATATCACTGTCTGAACAGATACAAATATTTCATTGATTTCAAACACACCATTTCTGTACAGTACTTAATTGTACTGATAACATGCTGATGGGTTAGAATGGGAATGCTGTGAAACTGTTTAATTAAGCAGGTTTGTGTCTGTGTTAAACATGGTTTTGAAATACTTCTATATTCCTTATGTAGTTATACAGCTTTGTGCTGTTGAAAAAACTAGATGGACATAATACTTAAGAAAATCAAGCACAAAAGAAAATTAAAAACTCAGCCATTAGCAGCAGGGAAGGTCAATATCCTTGTGTTTTAACTCATTACATCCAAATCCGCCTCCAGGTACATCTGCAGTTAACTCCTACTGACGCCTCTAGATGTCAAATATTGCTTGTTCATATTTGTATCAATAATTCCAAAACCATGTTATGTACAAGGTTGTAAAACATTTCATCTTAAAGCTTACACAATAGCAAACTCAAAAGCATTAATATTTGACCTCTGTCTAGTGCATGTAAATAGATATTGACCAAATAGATATTGACCATTGTTTTTCTAAATATCTCAACAACCAGGTAACACAGACAGTACTCCTTAGCCTCAAACAAAGGTCTTAGCTAGATGACTAAAATGCTGCTGACAGTATGCGGGTAACTTAAGTGGTTGCTGAGATATTGTAAATTGTTTACAAAATATTACTAATGTAATAGTTCATAGGTTCATAGGTGTGTATTAGGCCAATGGCCCTGGAGCCTGTACAAGCCTAGCCCATAGGATTACACTGGCATCATGCCACCTGTCCTTAGTTCCTAGGGCCTCTGTCGAGTAGAGCCATTGGAGTAATACTCAGGGTGAATATTCTATTTCCCATCCACTCATCAAGATTTCTCTTGAAGAGGGCCAGTGAGGTGCTCTGCTTGACATGTATGGGAAGTCTATTCCATAGCATGGGCAGTCTTTGGGTTATGAACATGTCCATCCAGCATGTTCTGTTGATTGTGGTAATGAAGTTTAGGACTCTGGAGCATGTGGTGCGGAGGGATTGGGATTTCTTTAGATGTAACATTTCTAACAGAGCTGGGTCAGACATGGCTTTGTAAGTCAAGCAGAGATCGCCTATAAGTAGGTGATATGAGACAGAGGATAGTTGGAAATTTTTCAGTCTGTCCATATAGGACAAGTGTTTAAGGCCTAGGATCCTCTTTGTGAGATATTTTTGCGGCCTCTGTAGTTGTTGCAGGTGTCTAGTGAGGTACAATGCAAATGGGGCATTGTACTCAATGATTGGCCTAATGAGGGAAGAGTAGAGGGAGACAATGACCTCTTTCTTCCTGGATACAAAACCCTTAGTAATGAGATGTGCTACATAGAAGGACTTTCTGATGACAGTGGCAATGTGGTGGTCAAAAGTGAGGTTGTTGTCAACCTGTGTTCCCAGATCTCTAATAACGCCTTCTGTGTTCAGTGGACTACCATCAATGTGGTAATTCAAGGGAACTGGGTTTTTTCCAAGGGGGATGACGACACATTTTTTGGCATTGAGCTTAAGGCCATTGTTCTGACACCAGTCATTGGTGTCATTGAGGTCTTTCTGTAGGATGTCAGTATCACTTGGGGAGTTAATAATAGCTTGCAATTGTCTGTGAACTTTGTCAGCCAGGAGTCCCTTTATGTTGGCCTGGTCTTCAGAGAAGTAGACACCAAACAGGAGAGGACCCAGGACTGAACCCTGTGGGACTCCACTCGTGACGTGTTGGCAGTCTGACTTGGAGTCAGCTACATTCACACTGTGGGTTCTATCTGTTAGCCAGTTTGCAACCCACCTAGTGATATAGGGGTTGATGCCTAGCTTAGTGAGTTTTTGTGTGATTCCCGAGTGGGGAATGGTATCAAAGGCCTTGGCCAGATCAAAGTAGGCTGCATGAACCACCTTGCCATCATCCACAGCTCTGGTGACTGACTCAAAGAAGTTGACCAAGTTGAGCAAGTGTGATCTACCCTTCACAAAACCAAACTGTGCAGAATCCAGAGTTTGGAGAGTCCCTATATCCTTGTTTATTAGGTCCATGATGATGCGTTCCATAGCTTTGCATATCAGACTCATCAGGCTGATTGGGCGATAATTCCCCAGGGTGTGTAGTCGCTCTTCCTTTGTGGAGAGGGATGACTGTAGCAGTGCGCCATTCGGTAGGGACAAAGCTTGAGGTGAGGGTGTTATTGAACAGGGCACACAGATGAGGTGCCAGTTCACTCTATAGTTCATGTAGAACACAGCCAGGGATATTGTCAGGTCCCATAGAAGCTATATTCTTGGCCTTGGACAATGTTGTTTTAACCTGTGCAGCAGTAATACTGGGTGCCTGGCAATCTACTGGTATCGTTATTGGTCCTTTGGGGGGGAGAGGGGTAAAGTTAGCACTGAATTGTCAGCCAGTATATTGGCAATATCTGTTGACTCTGTATAGGAGGTACCATTGTGAAGTAGCTCAGAGCAAATCTGGGTATTACCGTGGAGATTCTTTACATAACTATAGAAGGCCTTGAGGTTCTCTTTACTATCTGCTGCAATTTTGTTTTCATAGCTAGCTTTAGAGGATTTGATGAGGGATCTCAACCTTTTGTTGAGGCTGATAAGGGAGTTTTTCCAGTCTTGGGACTTCGCCTTATTTCGCATCAGTTTTCTCCTTCTATTGTAGAGTTTGTTTATGGCAGGGGACCACCAGATTGGCTTCCTTGTTTTTGAGAAGAGCGTCTTAGTTCTATTGGGTATGGTGAGATCCATGCATTTGTGTACGTGTTCGTACAGTGCATTGGTGTATGATTTGGTGGTCATGCAACTATTCTCCATTTGCATGGGTGCCGTAAAGTTAGCCACCTCTGTTATTAGGTGCCCAAAGAAGTTTTTTATGGTGGTTACCTTTGGGGGGGGGGGTGTGGATTTCCAAGGTAATTAGTTTGTGGTCGGATCTAACCAGAGAGTAGTTGACTACTGGTGTAGTGCAATGGTCACCCATGTTAGTAATGGCCAGGTCAAGAATGTTGCTACCTCTAGTGAGGGTAAAAACGAGCTGGTTCAGAGCATTTAAATTAATGAATTCCAGAAAGCATTGGGCAAGTGTATTGGTACATGAGTACTTTTCCCAGTTAATGGAGAGGTAGTTGAAGTTGCCCAGTATAAGAGTGTTAGGTTGGACCTTAATATTCTCCAGGGTGCTTAGGAACATGGATGTGATTCTTGGGACATGGTTGGGGACCTATAGCAGGCTACGACCTGAATTGCTGCACCTGAAGTATCTCAGATGCGTTATGTTGGGCTACCAGTCTGGTGGTGTGCACATCCTTTATGAATATGGAAACACCACCGCCTTTGGAGCTTCAGTCCAAGTTCTGGGGCTGATGTGGAATGAGTTATAGCCTGGTAGTGCAGGGATGCTTTCTGCTGCCTTGAACCAGATCTCTGTTACAGCACAAATGTCGATGTTCTCCATTTTAAGGAGTGCTTCAAGCGAGTGCATTTTGAGATTTAGACTTCTAGCATTGAGCAGCATGACTCTCAGATTGCATTTGTTGTTATGGTGGTAATTTGGTCTTTGGAACATCACCTAAAAAGGCACTATCGGGATGGCAAGAGCCTTGGCCAGTATCTGGAAGCCCAGGGCTGACAGATGCAGGCCATCTCTGGCAAAGCATCGAGGTCTGTCAATCATGTCATCCCAGGCAGACAGATACTGGATCCCCTTAGAATGACACCAGAAACCTAGCCAATTGTTGAAATCAATCATTTTCTGCTTGTACCGTGGTATCATTCTGGGTGATGGCTGGATGCTGCTTAAGGCTAGGGTCATACCTGCCTGGGTTGCATAATCCAAGAGCTCCTCCATGTCTCTTTTCATTTAGTCCAAGGAGGTATGTCTCAGGTCACTCACACCAACATGTACAATGGCAGAATCATATTTGTACCTGTTGTTGAGGAACCTGAGTGCGTACATTATGTGGCAGATCCTGGCACCTGACAGGCAGCTGACTGTTACTTTCTCCTTATTTAAAATAGTGAGTGGGACATCAATGTGCCTCATTATTGAGTCATCTATGACTAGTGTGTTGGGCATGCTGTTTTGCCTTAGGGGCTTTGGTTGAGTGGCGCACTGTTTAGGAGAGTTATGTGTCTTGTCATTAGTGTTGTATTGTGGTGGTTGGGTGCGTTTCTGCCTTGGAGGTCTCTGCTGTTTGTGTAGATTTTTATTGCGATCCTCCATGAAGGTGGGTGCGTGGTTTGTGTTTTTATGTGAAGGCAGTGCTGGTTGTGTGTTCTGGAGGGCTATGTGTTCCATGTGGTGTGGTGCAAGTGTTGACCTCCTCCTCTTGACCAGCTATTCCGGTCTTGGCTGGAGAGTTTGTGGCTTCCAATTAGGATATATAAGTGCATCTCTCAAAAATCTGAGTTTTGGGAGGCAAGAGTAGAGGGTTGACAGTGTACATGAGGCAGTTGCTACATTGGCTCAGGATGCCCAAGTTCACCAGATTAGTAGGAGAGAGCACAGAGAACTGACCTTTAGACATGCCTGGGGGATGGGCATTAATAAATACTGGAGCTGCTTCCTTGTAAAACGTTTAGTGCTAGTAGCACTTTGTGTGTTATAATAATTGCTACAAGAAGTTTGGTAAAGTGCTAAACTAATAAGCTAGTAAAAGTGCAGGAGAGGAGAGAACTAGCAGATCTAAGGGAAAAATTGAAGAGGAGACTTTGGCACCATTCAGAAGCTTACAAAACAGTCCTGGATAAAGTAAATCTGTATCTGGACTACATTAGTTACAGGAAAGGTGGGAACAAGCGCAGATGTGGGCTTTTAAACCAGAAAGTTGAAAGAGGTGGAAAAAAACTGCCCAAACAGCCAATAAGCTACTATTTCTGGGCCAGAAACTACTCATCCTGTAGTAAATAGGCTACCTAGTGCTTACCACTCCCACTGATAAGCTAGAAGGCTTCCCTCCAACACAGAAAGTATTCGGGGACTCAGAAGCTTATAAACAGTCCTGGATACAGCAAAACTATACCTGGACTAGACTAGTTACAGGAAAGGCAGGATATAAGTGCAAACATTGGCTTTTAAACCAGAAAGATGAAATAGATAGAAAAACTGCCCAAACGGCCAATAAACTACAATTTCTGGGCCATAAGCCACCCCTCATCTGGTAGATAGGCTACCTAGTGCTTACCATTCTCACTGATAAGCTAGAAGGCTTTCCTCCAACAAAGAAAAGCTTGGGGGGCTCAGAAACCTACCAAAAGTCCTGGATACAGGAAATCTGTATCTGGACTAGACTAGTTACAGGAAAGGCAGGAAACAAGCACAAATGCGGGCTTTTAAAACAGAGAGTAGAAAGAGATGGAAAACTGCCCAAATGGTTAATAAACTGAGTAGAAGGAGATGGAAAAACTGCCCATATGGTCAATAAACTGCAATTTCTGGGCCAAAAAACACTCCTCTTGTGGTTGATAGGCTACCTACTACTTACCACTCCCGCTGATAAGCTAGAAGGCTTCCTTTCAACACAGAAAGACTTGGGGGGCTCAGAAGCTTACAAACAGTCCTGGATACAGCAAATCTGTACCTGGACTAGGCTAGTTACAGGAAAGGTGGGGAACAAGTGCTCTGATATTTTGCACAGGTGGCTTGGAGTGGTTGGAGTGGTGGAATAGTTGGCCTAGTTATGGCTGTTTGGGCCTGTGTGTGGAGAGACAAGCCGGGAGGAGTGGATGGCAGAGACTGGGTGCTGGATGGTGTTGGAGAATGTTGTGCTGGATCCAAGTGGTTTGTGAAAGTGGAACTGGACCATTGCTGGCAGAGATGAGGTTGGTGTACGACTGGATGGGGGATGGAGACTGTGATTGTGGAGACTGTGGTCATTGGCCTGGACAAGGTCGAATGATGGAGACCTGACAATCAGCTTGGATGTGTGCTGATCCGTACTTTTGAATATCTGTTTTGTTGGATTGGTGGAACTCGACTGGGCCTTGCCAGTGTGGAGATGGAGCTTCGGTTGGATGGGATTCTGTGCTATATGTGCGTATCTTATTTATGTGATTTATGTGCTTGTGTTTTTGTCGTAATGGTCTGTGCTGTTTCAATGAGCTTGAAGCAACATAATTTCATTCAGCTGTTCAATTTTTGTTGTATGGTCTGAATGACAATAAAGTTTTGCTCTGCTTTGCTTTGCTTTTGCCCCCCTGCAAAATAGTGTGTAGTGTGTTATTTTTATTTTTTCTTTTAGTTAGTTGTTATTGTTTTATTCTGCGAAAGTGCATTTTCGATGGAATGCACTTTCATGGAAGTGCATTCGAGAAAGTATGGTTCAATGAACCATACTTTCGATTTAAAAATGTAGATCCATATATATATATATGGGTCCCCTACAAAATCCCGAATGCACAGAATCCCAACGCCCAAAATACCGAGACAAAAAGCCCAAAACCCCACATTACCGAAAGACCAGAAGCATGAAATTCAAAATCCCGATGTTAAGGGAATTTGAGTTAGCGCTTTTGGTGTTGCGGCTCAGGTAAGTATGTGTGTGTAACTATGTTTGTGAGGGGCTTTAGTGTGTGTAAGTGTGTGTGTGTGTGTGTGTGTGTGTGTGTGTGTGTGTGTGTGTGTGTGTGTGTGTGTGTGTGTGTGTGTGTCTGAGGGACTGTAATGTGTGGGTGTGAGTTTGCCTTGTGTATATGTTTGTGCAATCTTGGAGTTAGAATAATAAAGTAGGGGGGTGTGGAGGGCATAGCCCCCCTGCTTATCTTTAGTGTAGGGTGGTTTGTTTGGTTATGGGTGGAGGGTGTGTGTATGTTTGTGTGTGTGCTGTATGTATGTATTAGTTTCGCGATTTTGAATTTCGTGCTTTCAACGTTTTGGTAATGTGGGGTTTCGGGCTTTTCGTCTCAGTATTTTGGGCGTCAGGATTCTGTGCATTCAAGATTTCATAGGGGACCTATATAGATATATATATATATATATATATATATATATATATGTATACATATATATATATATATATATATATATATATATATATATATATATATATATGTATACATATATATATATATATATATATATATATATATATATATATATATATATATGTATGGCAGCAAGACTCACAGTGTGATCTATAAAGTATTGCCTTTCCCTCAGTTAAGGTGGATAACATCATAAGCAAAACATCTAAAGCCTAAAAACTTAGTATCCTAATAGGTCATATAAAATATATTGAAAACAGTACAAACAGTCTTTTTTTGTAAGAAATCTGCACCCTATCAATGTAGGGTTTCTGCCCCCACACTCCCCATTTCTATATACACAATCTCTGTGGATTTTGAGAAAATTCAACATTGCAAATAAAGAAATAAATTCTTCTTTTCCCTTTGGTGAGTCTCACAACACTTTCCAAAATTACAAATGCCTATTCCATTCATCCTGAAAATATCCCTTGTGATAAAGCAATGTCTAACATATTGAGGCATTAACAATATGATATAACATTTATCAAAGTTATATTTAAACTTTGACCAAACAGCATATGACTAACAATAAGGCAACCTTCACACAGTAGTAATAAATATGTAAATACTTGTGTGATGCTTCACGGTACTCTATGCATTCAACACTGACCATTAATTTCTCAAACAAAACTGAGTGTATGTACCTAAAATCAGTATAAGTCACATACCTGACATACCCAATTAATGAGCAGAGTGAAATGATGACTCTGGCTGGTAATGTTGTTATTTGATGTACAAAGAATGTATGAAGCTGTGGTTTAAGGGAAAGTACATTAATTTTGCACTCAAAGAATTCCTTAAAATTATGGTAAGCAGCCATAGTGCTTAATATAATGGTACAAATGTATTGTACTTCGAATATGAACATCACTTGAAGCTGCCTTGCAAATAAGAATAATACCTCAATAATAAATGTTTTAAAGTTGGAAACTGGAAAGACTTGCCGACGTAAGTAAACATGATCATTCATTCTGCCACTACAACTAAGGTGAACCAGTTACACATGATCATAAGATCACAGGACATACAAGACAACTAAGCCTATTAGTCATTTATGCCTTCCCATTACCCACCCTTAAATCTTAAGTTTTTTTTTCAAAGAGGGCTAGGCTAGTCAATACAGAGGTGAATTTGTGAATACCCCCAAAGTCATCTTGCTCCTGTTTGAAGGAAGGTCATGTATCATTAATTTGTATTTGAAGTCTATTCCAGAGGTGTGGTAGGTGTGGTATGATGATTCTACATGTTGCTGTAGATCACAGATGGCACAGTGGTACAGCAGTAGCGTCGTTGCCTCACAGCAAGAGGTTTTCTGGTTCAATTCTTGGCTAGAGTGCCTTCTGTGTGGAGTCTGCATGTCCTCCCTGTGTTCGTGTGGGTTTCCTCCAAGAGCTCCTGTTTCCTCCCAGGTTTCAAAGACATGTGTCTGAAGTGTTTCTCAAAGAAACAAACAAACGTAGGCAGAAAACAATTTAATATATCACAGCAAAGCTTTCGGGTGAAACCCTTCTTCAATACTAACAACGATTGTTAGCATTGAAGAAGGGTTTCACCTGAAAGCTTTGCTGTGATATATTAAATTGTTTTCTGAAGTGTTTCTCCCCAGGTCTCTGCTGAAAATTGGCTTCTTTCCAAGTCAAACTTTCCTGGTAAACAAATGTTAAATAAATAAAAATCTCACTGTGGCTTTACACCTGCTACCATCATAATATTTAATATGTGGCTTGCCTGGTTCTTAGGGTTTTTGTATAAAATTGATATTTTGGCTGTCATTATTTTGGTGAACAGCAGATTGTGGTATTTTGCCTTAATATGATCATAAGTAAAGCAAACTAATTATCACATAGACAAAGATAAATCAAATTGCCAGAAGTGCTCTCACGTCAGTGATTGTACACAGTTGAGCCCTCAGTAACAGAAAAACGTGATGCGACATTTATAGAATTTAATTTATGCTACAATGAGATTTAAATCAATTATACAGAACAGTGAATATAACTCAAAATTTGACTCAACATTTCGTATTGTTTTTGACTGGTAATTCCTTATTCCAAGGATTCCAGGCAGATTAAAAAGATTATTGATGAGAATTGGAGAATTCTTTTGATACAGAATTTTCAAAACTGGTGGGAAAAGTAGGCTGATATTGTTTACAGCAGACAAAGAAATTTAAAAGAGATATTTGAAAACAAGGTGGGAACAACTCTAATAAATAGGGGAAGAATGACGACAAAGTATGGTGCATGTAAATGGTGCACCTATATAAATGATGGGCCATATGTAGTAATTCCTTCTTACCCTACAACTTTGGAGTGTAGTGGTAAATGTGATTGAAATACACAAGGGGTTGTTTATGTGGCAATCTGCATGTCATGCAAAGGATTTTACATTTGGGAAGACCAAAAAGAAGTTAAAAACAGAATACAAAACATTTATATGACAATAAAAAAGACACACAAAAATCCTCCTTATAGATGCACTCTTGATTGGGTCAATTTAAAAAAAATGTATTTTCTTTGTGGTTGATAGAGTGGTAATAGATAACAGAGGAAGGCCAACATACACCCTCCTTGAACAAAAAGAAATTATGTCGTAACTACACTCACATGCCATAAACCCGCCTAGTTTAAATGACCATATCTCTATCGGAAGTGTCATGTATTTAACAACATCAAAATTATGACATGCATTTTTAGATAGATGTAAATTATACTTGTTTTATACTTAAGAACATCAAAAATATGAGATACATTTTTTAAATTGATACATTATTTTTATTACATCTAGTTTTCATAGATTAATGAATTTTTATTTGATTTTTAAGCAAATGGTTTGCTAGCTGGTGGTCTGTTAACAAATACTTGGTAAATAAGCCACATTTAAAATAATTTACTGAGTAATTGCTAGCTGATCGTATGACTTACAGGTAAAGTTCAAAAAAACGCATTTCCTCTTTGGAAATTTACACTTCTGATGAAGTTTCCTTTGCTACAAGAAGAAGGCATCAAAGTGTATAGACAAAATGGTTTGGGTTTTAATTTGTTTAATTTGTTTTACAGGGCAGTGTTACTTGTGGTACATGTTGTTGGCTCTCCTATGAACTGACCATATTGTGCTGAACTATTTATTTATTTCAGTATGGAACCTCCTGTGATAGGTATTAGGACCAAGGCAAAACTCCTCCACATTCAGCAGCAAAAAATAAATGGATAAATCTACTTTCAAATTTGCCAGCAGAGGCTATTAAAGAATTGGCAGCAATATAAGGATTGATGTCACCATTCAACGTTTACAAAATAATACAAATAATATGAAATGTAAGAATACTGAACATTTACTTGATATAAATAAGAGTTTGCTATAACTAAAAGAGGTGCAACATATAAAGAGAGAGATACTAAGAATAACAAAATAAGGTGTGTTGAATGAGAAACATCAATTGACAGAGACGCTGTAATCATGCCAAGTATGTTCTTGGCATCCAGAGGTGCTCATTAGTTTCTAGTCTTAACCTAATGCTTTATGGAACAATTACTCATTTTTTTAGATGGCAAATTTTCTTAACAACAGAGAGAAAGAATGAAATCTTATAACAATTCAGTACAACTCCCACATTGTTCTCTGCCACAGAAAGGCTGTCCTCGTGCTACTTATTTGCCTTTCAGAGCTCTTTTTTTCTGAAAAAAGGAACTGTGTCTTGTGTTAGTATCATTTGTAAGTAAATGGTAATACCTCTGTGCACCTTAAATATAGAAACAAATTATATTACAGCTTAAGATTTACTGCATATGGTGAAGCACCAGCATATTCATTGCAACATCTTACAGGATATTTTGATTTCCACTGTGTAACCTCAGGGGTAAAAGGAAAGTTATTACAAGATTCTGACAAAAGAATTTTCACAAAGACTTTTCAGTAGCAACTGCAATGACAGTTTATTATAACTTGTCAATATTTCCTTGTAGAATCATCTGCAACCCAAAGGCTATATAACAATTGATTTATCTTCACAGCCGTGGTGTAAAAGTTTCTTACATAGTGAACCTGAAAGTTATAATATTATGACTTTCATGTCTTTTAAGCAAACTGAATACTCAACCAGTGGGAGACTTCTTTCAATTAAACATTTCTAAGTAAAATAATTTGCCAAAATAGTTTTCAAATGCTGTCATGCAATGCAGCTAATTAATATAACAAGAAAAATTTGTGTGAATGTGCCATTGTCATAAAACAAAATTACTGAACGTTCCATTTTAAGTTTTTCAATTATAGTATGCCATGAGTTTCTTTGTACTTTGGAGGCATATTATGGCTCGAGATTAGAAAGTGGTGCCATCTGTATCTTAAGATCTGATGAGAATAATTTCAGAAATAAATTTGTCTGGGAATTCCAGTGGATTTTGTAGCTTCTATCATATAGGACATTAGGGAAAGGGAGATTAAACTAATATACACTGGATCCTCTGTGTCTTTGTTTCTATATTTAGGAAGGGGATTGAAATTTTTCTCATAGACCGATGTATTGTTGCATTAATGAATAATACTAACATATCGTACTTACAGACTGCACTAAAGTTTTCACTGTGTGGTACCTTAAACCTCCTGTAATGGAGGCTGATGAGATATATTTATTTTATTTAACATTTGTTTACCAGGAAAGTCCAACTTGGAACAAAGCCAATTTTTAGCAGAGGCCTGGGAGAAACACTCCAGGCACATGTCTTTGTAAAGTGAGAGGAAACCAGAGTACCCAGAGGAAACCCACATGAATGCAGGGAGGGCATGCAGACTCCCCACAGAAGGTACCCCAGCCGAGAATCAAACCAGAGAACATCTTGCTGTGAAGTGACAGCACTACTGCTACACCACTGCACCGTCCATATATGCAAATCACCCTTTAAAAACCTCAAGTGTTTCAGCTGAATGCCCATGACGTTTTACTTTTTAAGTCTTTATGACTACATTCAGGCCAGTAAAGCCAAACTCCTCAGAGCTGAAGTCATGCATGTTTCAGCGTTCTTATTGACCTCATCACTACTACATAAGTATATGATTTTGCTATATTTCAGAAACACAGTGTTTTCAAATGCAACTGATGTCCATAAACATTAAGGTGCCTGAAAAATATCCCAACTAACATCCAAACCAAAGGGTAAAAAGGTGACACAGACAAACCGTTCAGTACAAAATGCAAGAAAAACCCAACCAAGTTACAGTTTTCACTGTGTGATACCTTAAACCTCCTGTAATGGGATGCCCATGAGATATATGAAAATGTCCCCTTAAAGACATTAAATGTTTCAGCTGCATGTCTTCTGAATGCCAATGATGTCATTCAGGCCAATAAAGCCAAACCACACTAACTGTGGACATGCATGTTTCGGCATGTTTTTTGGGCAGTAATCACATGCTGAGTAATCTTAAGATCTGTACTAAATTTTCAATGTATGATATAAATACATATGATAAAGATAGGCATTCTTATTTAACATCCCAAGATATGCAAATAGTATAAATGTGAACTCGATAAAATGTGATGTGGGGAAACATAAAACATGTCTCAGCAATCTCACAGAAGTTCAAGAACTTACTACAACTCAAAGAACCCAAGACTGGTTTGTGGCATTGGCTTTGAGGGACCTAGGGAGGAAAGGGTGCCTTTGCTGGCTTACCTAGTCTGGGAAGAAAGGGTTTCTTTTCATTATGAGGGCACATTCCTGGTTATGGACATGTGCCATGGTAATAATACACATTGTTAATAAAACTGCTGCATCTTCTGGGGCCGTAGCTATCTGTAGGGTGATGCACTGATGTCACTACTCTGCCCTCTTTGGACACCAAATAATTCTCTCTAGCATGAAGAGCTAATGCATGTGATGCTGCAGGCTACTGCTCTTCACTTCCCCTGCCCATCTCACCAGTGGCTCAGTCCCAGACTTGTGGCTAGTGATGCCTGAGACACTAAGCTGGCAGCTTATGTCCAGCTGGTGGCACAAAAAAAGGTGAGGAGAATTTCAAAAGATCTGCATAGATAATGGCGAAGTAAATATAGCTAAAATTATCTGCAAACAAAATTACTAACTAGTTTGCGAAATGATTGCTGAATTTGTTGACCTATCTAGTATGTAAAATCGAGCACAATAAACTAAATCATATGTCTAGTCTAACTGGTAGATGTAAGCTAAATTATCTGTCCTAAATCACAAAGAATCAAATGACAAATCCAGTAGCAGTTTTAGATCATACATGGACATTAATGTGTTTATTCAGGTAGAAAAAAAGTAGCTAATTCCAGAATTATTGTTATAAAGATAAGGATATTATTAGTCCTTCTAATACTGCTAAGAATGAGAAGCAGACGTTATAGGTTCATAGGTTCATAGGTTTATACTAGGCTATCTGCCCTAAGGCATTTATAAGCCTAGCCCAAATTTTTGTGGCTTACGCCACCCCTTATATGAAAAAATACTGTGCCCATTAGTTTGTTGTGCTTCTGTCCAGCAGTGACACAGAGATGATTCCCGGGGTAAACCTACGATCTCCCATCCACAGGTCAAGATTTCTCTTGAACAGAGCCAGTGAGGTGCTCTGCCTCACATGGACCGGGATTTTATTCCACAGCATAGGGAGTCTCTGAATGATAAATCTATCCCTCCAGCACGTCCTGTTTACGTACGTGGGAGTACAGAATATAAAAACCACTACAAGAAGTTATACTTAAGGTAGTGGTAGGGAAAAGTTATCAAAGAAAGGTAATACAACATGTTGAGACTGGATTATCACACAGACTGCACAGACAGTTAGTAAAAGAAAAGTGTTTTTTTTATGTATTAGGCATAGAAAGTTTTTCTTTTTTCTTTCCCATAAGAAGTGTTGTACATAGCAGGAGAAAAATGTGCAATTTATGTGATTACAGTGATTACAGACCTAACTATTTAAACAAAGCTTCATTGTATCTTCAGAGGTTAAAAAGGTGTATTCAGATTAAACGGAAAAGGGAAGTTTATTTTGGAGCTTGGAGCTCCAGTTGAAAGAATACAATTATTCGTTTTGTGAATCTTAACAGTCAGAAATCTTCAACATGATCTCACATCTTGTAGTAGGCAGCTGTAGTTTAAATTGATGATCACAGCACATCAACAGTGTTTTGCAGCAGCTTATAGTTGAGCATGTAATGAATGGCACTCTGTCTGCGTATGTTGTCCATTAGCGCAAATGTTAAGCAACAGGCCAATGTGAATGTTTTATGGATAGATATGTAATGAAAGTTCAACCAGCCTAACTCTGAGGACTAAAGCAGGAATTAGACCATTAAAATGACTGAGTGGCAAGATAGGCAGTTCAATAAAAAGTTATAGCAAACTAGTTGCAAATAAATCTGACTAGATTGTTTAACATAAGAGCATCATAAAACAATTAGGGTAATAACACAGCATATTCAGCCTTTGAAATTATCGTACCAGTTATACACAACTTCTAATACAATAATAGAGTCTTTGTACTGGAGAAATTACTCCCAATATAAATTCTTAGGCAAGAGTATAAATGATTGTTCTGAATGTCTCAGCCAAAACAGAAATAGTGAATGGTGACACAGTTGCTTTCAGGTTTTTTTTTTTTTTTTTTTTTTTTTGAGGAGTGTTTAGCAGAAAGAGAGAAAAGAGAGAGAGATACAACCAGGAATTAGGTATTCAGAGAAATGGAGGTTATAGCCGGATTGTGCCATCCATCTACTTGAATGTACCAAGCAATTATCCTGACAGTATGACCGTAATACATTAATTAAAATGTAAACAAGATAGAAAAGGAAAACCTGATCCTTGATGGATAAATAGTGAAATATCCTTTGTTATGAATAGCTTTTTTTACTCTATTTAGGGTATAAGCTGTGAAACCAAGGCACTAAGGCAAGTGGCATTTATATATATCACAGGTTATGAGTCTGTGGGAAAGAACTGCACAATGCCTGACATTATTTAAAGTTCAATGACAGTCCCAGTGCAGTCTCTCCTTGAGCAAGGTTACTTTTCCTGTCATCTGTTACATACCATAGAGCAGTGTAAACTCTGCTCTAACCAGAAGCCATCTTGTCCATCTTTCCTAAAGACACAGAGCAACAGTTGGTTAAAAAGTGACTTCAGGACAACCTTTTTTTGTATCTTGGAGAGGGGACTTAATAAGTGCTCTGGGATATGGTTATAAAACACAGCTGCACCAACACCTTTAGGAAGGAGGGAGATAATTGCTTCCTTCCATAAACTAGTAGATTCTCAGTTATTACCTGTTATACAGGATTAATAATAGAGCCAGATGCAGTTTGAGAAAAGTTCGGGGTAGTGGTCAGCAATAGTGAACGGTTTGTTAAGGGTGAATAATGAAGAAGAAAGATAGCAGTTAAGGCTCAGTGCAAATGAATGCAAAGTGCTACACCTTGGTCACAACAGCTCTGCTGTAAAGCATCAGCATGAGGGAGTAGAACTGATGACAACAGAATAGGAAAGAAGCTCTGGGCTGGACCACCACAAGAGGGAGTGGGGCAATAGCATCAGCAAAACAGAAGGCTGGGCTGTATCCTCAAAGGGATACTTTCCAGTTTCAAAGAGTTGCTGATTCCACTCTCCAGGGCTTTGGTCAGACCACAGCCTGCTTACTGCAAGGAGTTCTGGAGGCCATATAAAGAACAGGATATCAGCTCTTGGTAGAAGTTTAATGGAAACCTACCAGAAAGATCCGTGGAATGGAGGGTAAGGAATATAACCAGACAAAGGAGAGGCTGGAACTCTTCTCTTCTCGCCTGAGGCCAGAAGAGACAGGGAGTCATAACACTGGGGTATAAGATCATGTCACTGAGATGTGAAGATGCCACTCTGAAGAGGAAGTACAAAGTTAGAATGCTGGGGTCAAGCAGCAGATTGTAGGACTAACTACTCCCTGGGTCTTTGAATGTACTTTTTAACAAAGTTGTGGACCCATGGACATTGAGGAAGTGGAGAAGGAAACTAAAGAGGCATTCAGAGGGGCACAGGATAGGTGGAAAAAGGGCAGGGCAGAAGGTGAGGTTAGAGGGTAGGTAGAATGTACACCCCTTAAAAGGGGTGACAACATAGGCTTATTGTTTCCTTCTGCAATGAAGGGAATGTATTGTGTTATAATGTAACTTTTTGATGTGTAAGCAACCCATCCCTTTTAAGCAATAAAGTATATTATGGTTGTAAGTATATTTATGTTAGTAATGGAAGTAGGAAGGACACCAAATATAGTATGGACTAAAAAGTAGCCAGTGCTTTATTTTGCAAAGTAGAGGGATTATCAGGGTGAAACTATGACTGAGGAAGGATATGGCACACAGCTGCTATGATACCACTTCACAAGAGTGGCCCCACCACTGAACCTGGTAACTACAGACCCCTGATGAGTCGCTTATGCAACACCATGGAATTGATTGTATCTCACATAATTAACTATTATATCAAAAATCTTATATGACTTGACCCCCAGCAGTGTGGCTTTGTTAAGGGTAGATCCTGTCTGATGAATCTGGTGTACTTCAGTGTTCATGCTGCCCATGCAGCGTACCTCAACATAGCTAGTATTTTATACCATACCACATGCTGACAGCATCATAGCATCTCTATATAGGAGGTTGAGGAACAAACTACGGTCTTTCTATATAAACTAAAGTTGACCAACACCAAGATGTAACTATAAACTAAAGTTAACTACATTAAAACAGAAAAATAGAGAGAAGCTATACAGAGCAATAATGGAGCTAGAAATATTGTAGACAATAAAGGAAATAAAAGGAGGCAAGGTACCTGATTCCAGTGGGATCACTGTGGAACTACATAAGGTTTATCAAAAAGAATTGGTAACACATCTTAGGCTGCTCTATAAGAAAAAGGTGAACAACAGGGGTTTACAGAAGAGATGCTGAGGGCTAAAGTAATATCTTTGTATAAAGATGAGAAACTGAGAATAGATTCACATAGTTACAGGCCTATATTTCTGCTAAAGTTGGATATCAAAAGTTTTGATAAGATTGTGGTGAATAGATTGAAGAAAGTTATGCCCAGGGTGGTAACTTTAATACTGCAAGGTTTTGGTAAGGGAAGATGAGCAAAGCCTTACTTAGTCAGACTATGGCTAAACTTTTAGAGTTATGCCAGGACAAGGGACATTTCCATGACTATGCAGATTTCCAGAAAGCTTTTGACTCAGTAAGGTGGACTTTTTTATGGAATACCTTGAAAGCATTACAATTCCTTGAAGGGCATATAAAGAAGCATAGGCTTTTATATAGGGCACCATGTGCCAATACAATCTCTACTGGGGGTCAAATCAGCATTCTCTATGACAGGGGTGCTCATTTTGCCTATGATCTTCACTTTGACTGTTGAACCCCTTATACAATATTTTCAACAATAGTTAACCCATACATTTATAAACATTCTGGGTGTTGGGATATTTACATCAATGTGGTTCACAGTTATTCCAAAATCACTTAAGTGCCATTCACCAGTCATTCATAATCATAAATGGTATAGTTGCCCGGCAATAATTCTACCTATCTTGGATAGATATGTTGTGGTTTCCTCAGTCATATGTTACAAAAATAATGGCAAGGTTAAAGCTAAACCCATATGAACATCTTTTCTAACAAAACAGTAAAGCTTCTAGTCATCTATAAAAGATATCCAATTCCTTGTTATAAAAGAGATTTAAAACTGGTAAGTCCCACAAACTTACTGCTTAGAACTGAAAATTTTACTCAAATCTATGGTTACAACCAGTTCAGAAGAAAGACTTATGCCATTCTTCAATTATATTATAAAGTTTAAATGTAACCAAAAATTCTGTACTGAACTTGACTTTTAAGATGCTTCCTTCTCTGATCCCACCCAGAGGTACTGCTAATATTCTTGCAGACAAATTATCCTTTTTCCTTCCCTTTGTATCCCATTACCCCAACATACCTCCCCTTCCAAAACCAAGTCTTTCAACACTTTCCAAAATTACAAATGCCTATTCCATTCATCCTGAAAATATCACTTGATATCAACTGAGAACTTTTAAGTCCCACCTAGTAAAATACCTCCATGAACTCCTCAAACTGAGTCTTAGCACTGGTGACATCCATGAAGTGTGGACATCAGCTGTTGCAGTGCTTCTGCATAAAGGTGGCCTCTTTACTGATCCTGGAAAATATAGGCTTATTATTCTCACTAGTATTATTTACAAGGTGATGGGATGTATTATATCTAAACTAATAAACAATGTTGTGTCCTTATATACCTGGATATTTACCATTTTGGCTTTGTAACAGTCAGATTATGTATCCTCAGCATGGTCATGGATAAAGGATATAGAGTCACAAGTCTTATATGGATAATGCCAAAGCCTTTGACTCTATTCTTCATGTTGGGATTATTGGCAGCCTCTCCCAACCCAGCATTAGTCCATACATAGTTCATTACATAGCTTACTGACTATCTGATAGTATCCGTAATGTTAAGGTTGGCTTTTCTTGTTCTAGACAGAAAAAATGTTGCAAGTGGTGTCCCACTGTGCTGTGTCCTGGACATCCTCCTCTTTTCCAAACACCTTTATGATATGAAAGTTGATATCAAAAGAATGTGGCCGACCATGTTTACTGACAACTGCAAATTGCGGACAGTTATCAAATCCTGTTCTTATACTTAAATTCTTCAGCAACGGCTGGACCAAACAAATTATTGATGTGTTACTCATCAGCTTGTACTCAATGCTAAGAAATGCAATATAATTTCTTTTGGTAAATCCACCAACACTACCACATACCATTCAGAAAATGTTCCAGTTAAATCTGATCCAGTCATCACACACTTGGATACTAGTGTTTATAGCAAATCCTACTTTGATCACTCTATCTCTGTCATGCTTTGAAAATTCCTCTTCCATCTTGTATAACTTATATTCAATAATGGGTCTAAGAATGAAAAATAAAGTCAGACTGTAGCTCCTCTATTCCTTAAAGAGATATCATGAAGGATAATACCAAATGTGACATGCACCTCACTAAACACTTAAACCGAATCTAAAGACCTCCATGTTTCCTCAATGTTTCCTCACCAAAATAAATCTTGTGTCTTAGTACCCGTAGCTACTTTGGTATACTAAAAGCTGCATCCCTCTGTTCAATCTCATGTAGGTTACTTGTAGTAATACCTGCTTCATCTTTTGTCCTCTGGATGGCTTTGTACTTTTTGAACCTCTTCACCTAAACAGAATCAGTAATAAAAAAAACATTGATTTAGAAACAGAAACCAATATGATCATATTAACAACACCAGCTAGTGTGACAGGTACCTAATCTGAAGTATTCCCCATTTCTGCACTAGGGCCCACTTAAACATTAAATAGAGTACTCTTCTGACTAGCATCAAAAGCAATCTTGATGGTGGAGTGGGTGATGAGAGGCTAGATTAATTTCACACTGGTATTGAGCGATATGGCTGAATTTTCTACATAGTTTCTTTGGTTGTATGCTTTGTAGGAGCCTATGAAACTATGAACCCTACTGACTGAAGGCATTAAGGGGAAGCTGGATAATTGTAACAGTGTGGTGGACAAGGGATTGGTTGAGACTGTAATCATCAAGCTACAGAATGTGGACTAACTACCAGCTCTAGAGAGCAGAGCTGCAGAAACCATTATTTTGCAATCTGATGTTCATGTTTGGGCTGTGCAGTTACAGGAGAGTGTGTGACAGGGTTGAGAAGCCATCAGGGGGCAAGGATATGCAGAAGGAAATACTAGATGTGGAGACCAGGCAGTATGGGTGCAGCCTTTGTTCTGGAAGGAATTAAGGAAAAGACTAAAGGTAACAACATGTGCCTATTCCTAGAGTACCAGCTGCAATATATACCATACATACCATATGTCAAAGTGTTTAACATCAGCCCATCCCATCCTATTACACTGGAAAGGTGCACTGGACATTGCAGCTGCCAAATCTAAAAGTGGGACCTCCCAGGAAGGTGAATATTCATGTCCTTGATTACAATGATAAAGAACTCCTATTGCAGCCACCAAAGAAAGGAAGTGCTTTTTCATGGCAAGCAGTCGAGTGAGGCTATTCCAGAACTCTGTCATAGAGACTGTGAGACAAAAGAGGGCATTTGCAGGAGGCTAAAGTTAAATGAATGGTATGTATACCTAATTCAAATACCTTGTTGAACCATAAATAAAGTGACAAAAGAAATACCACGCATTCTTTAATATTGAGGCAGAAATTAATTTCTTATGTGCCAATATGTCATCACCCAATTTAATAAGTTATCACTAGGGACAAGTGCAAAAATCAGCAGACCCTTCCCATGTGTGAAGCACTCTTAAATAGATTATGGGGTAGGGGAGCAGGGAGAAGTTTGCTGCTGCTCTTCTATTACCCCAAATCATCCCCCTCCCCATTTGAGCTGTTCCACTAGCACTGACACCAGTAGAGAGGGCCAAGAAGTTCTGACTGATCAACCTAGAAAATGCACACTCAGGCAATGTTTTACACTAAAAATCTCAACTGCTAATCACTTCATGCATTAGATGAAGGGGATCAAGAGAAAGGAGAGATGCATGTTACAGACTAAAAAACATCAGTTGAACTAGATTTGCTAAACCCCATGGCCCCAGAGTTGGGGGGAAATGTGACACTTTAATATAGCTATACAGTGGGTCACATTTTTGTTTAAGAGCTGATTAATCTGTGCCAGACTCTGTCTGTGGATCTCATCTGTTGTACAC
Organism: Protopterus annectens; assembly: GCF_019279795.1. NCBI lineage: Eukaryota > Metazoa > Chordata > Ceratodontiformes > Protopteridae > Protopterus > Protopterus annectens. The sequence goes on from NC_056742.1 coordinate 86,902,250, forward strand.
AGTCTGAGAAGTGCTGCTGGCATAGGTTCACTTTCTATTTGTGACAGACCTATTTTAACAGGTCTCCCACTTTAACTTCTGTGATGCTCATTTTTAAGACAGCGGACTTCTCGTTCATATGTTGGAACTGTCTCATACTTTCTGACAATTTGTCGGTCACTAAATGTTAAAGCATAGAACACCCTGTATAAGTAGAATAAATGATGAAATGGATAAGGACGGTAAAATCTGATATTATATTTCTGCAGGAGTGCAAGGTAGCTAAATATGTTATAAAACTGTTGGAGGGACAATGTCTATATAGTCCAAATAAATGTTCCAGGTCTGGTACAGGGACAGCGATAAGGGCAAGATTATGGTGCAAGTTGGTGCAACAGGATATAGATAAGAATGAAACATGGATTCTGGGGCTGTTTAGATGGCAATTGGTCAGGTACTTTTGGAGTCAGTGTATGGCCCCAACAGTCTCTCAACAAAATTCCTTGTAGCCTTTTTTAGTGCAGTATAGCCATGAAGGCAGGCTGCATGGTGACTATACTAGCTGGTGAATTTTAATGTAGTCATGAATTTTATTAGGGAAATGGCACCCTCCATGTGTCAGAAAGTCACATCAGAGATCAAATGACTATTAATCAGGTGCACATGGAGCTTTCTTTGGAGGATGCCTGAAGAGTCTTCAATACTTTGGAGAAGCAATACACATTCTTTACATATGTAAATAGCACCTCCAATAGGCTGGATTACTTTTTATTCTTCATAAAAGCTTTTTGTTTGGTTACTTCATCAGACATTGCAACATTTCATGCAATAGACTGTTCAACAGTGACTCTTTCTCCAAATGCCTTCTCAGTCCCACACTCTCCAGACTTTGGTTGATGGATCATTTAATTCCTAAAAAAAGTATTGAGCTTATGAATCATATTGAGGAGGGTTATGGGATTTCATAAGGAGGTATCATCTAGAAGGCATGCCCATTCTTGCATGGTGGAAGTCCTTAAAATGGGCAAAGGTCACTAGCAAGCAAGGATGGGATTCCTGAAGAATACAAGTCATGTGTTACACCAGTCTTGAAGGCTAGTGGGTTCACAAAACTTAGAGTCCCTGAACTGTTAAGGATATATAAAAAGTCCCAAAGGAATTAGACATCCTTTTGTTAGAGAAATCATAGCTTTACACAGACATGGCTTTTATGAGATAGCTGGAGAAGGTCTTAACATACGGCATCAAGAGCAGATGAAATCAGTCCAATACAATTGCAGTCTAACATGATGGTAGTAATCAGCTACTAACAAGACACCCAGACACCAAATGAGTTTTGGCTTGATGTTATGCATCTTTACACTCTGAAGACCTTCTCAACTCCCTTACTCATTAAAATGAGGTTAAGGAGCTTCTTTAGGAAGTTAGTCTTCCAGAGCTAACTTCTACACTGCAAGCAAGTCTAGCAATCCTAATTAATATGTTCGAAGTCCATTAAATGCTAAAAGTGTCTGCCAAGGAGAAAGAGTTAGGGCCATATGGGTTATATGGAAATGTACCAACAATTGGCTGATGCAAGACCCTATCATTCAAACTTTGTGCCTTACTTTTCACAGGAAGAGCGCAATTATTGCATCATTCATTTCCAAAGTATAGTCACACCAAAGCCGGGTAAGTACGCTATGAAAATGACCAACTATAATCTCACATCTTTAATTACTACAGATTTACAATTGTAGCTAAAATCTTGGAAACCAGGTGGCATATGTAATCCTTCCCCATCATTCTCCCAAGATGAATTAATTTAAGAAAGAGGCATTGCGGATCACTTCAGGACCTTTAAGCTGCACCTACATGACTTGAAGAATATGAGCACCATCTTCATAATACTAGCTGATCTCAAGAAGGCATTTAATTCAATAAAGTATAAATATCTATAGAGCATAGTAGAAGGTATGGTCTTTTTCATGTGTTTCATAAAAGAGGTACAAGTTCTATACAGTTCACATTTAATAAGATCCCTGACAAATTCCTCCCTTTTTTGCCTGAGGCACTCAACAGGGATACGCAATTTCCTCTTCCCTTTTATAATTAAACATGTTGATGTTCACAGAAGGCTGATGAGTCCTAAGCAGAGACCATTTTCATAACATCACCATCTTTGCCAGCCTTCTCATTTTCTTTAAAAGTTCTGCAGGACTCATGAGGTAAAGGTGGTAAAACTGAGACTTTTTTTAAGTAGAAAGAACACTAAGATTATAGTCAGGTGGCTCCTAGTCTGTGTAACCATGTGGTAAAGCCTCTCCAAAATATTTGGGAATTTATTTTTATTCTAATATCCTTCTCAATTAGTAAACCTGACCTTAAACCAGGATGGCAAACAGGAATGGTAAAACAGTTGCACAGGGAAAATTAGACCCTTTTTTAATGAATTGTATAACTGCTTTCTTGCCTATTTGCTGTTTTACATTTTCTATCATGTCACCAGGCTGTACACAAATAAGTGACTGACAAAATTAGCTACATTAATAAAACAGTTTGTTTGGCTAAGGAGAAGAAGACAGGAAGGAGTCTTTTCATATCACCTTGTCACCATGTATCTTATGGGATGTGACATACTGCACTGGCAACATCATTTGTGCTGCAACAGCTAGATATATAAGTCCGAGTAGACAGATGTACAAGAGGCTACTCAGTTAATTTTACCCAAAGGTCATAGTATAGTTCAGAAAGTCTCTTTTCTGTCTCTCTAAGTAGTGGTCCATGTTGAAGGTTGCATTCATTGCTATTAAGAAAATGTTCAAGGTTATTGACCCCAAAGAGGTTTTGGGGCCAGCTTTCCCAGTTTAGGACTGATCTTGGTTTAAAACAGAGGGATAACCATTGAGGATTGACAAATGAGATGGATGGGGAATATGATGGCCTTCAGATCTCACTCAGGAGGCAAGTGTTCAGAAGGCCCTGGGCTTCCTTTCAAGCTATAACAAACACCTGAGGCATATAGAATAGCTCCTTTGGGAAGTACCTACATTTCCATTACCTGCTCACCAGGTACAGGATGAAACTGTTGAACTTCATGTGTAAGTCTAATCATACTGAACCCAAGAGGACCCTTGAAGAAAGCTTCTTAAAGCTGCTTTGCTATACTGGTTGCTATTAAACTAGTATACTGAAGATACTAAACATGCTCTCTTCCTCTTTTTTTGGATACGGGGTGTGATAATATCCTGGACATTATTACTGTATTCAGATACTTGTTTACTAGCCTTAGGCAAGTATCCCACATTTATGAAAATTGTGTTCTTTTCTGTTTATGCATAAGGGCTCTTAGGCCCCATTGATAGTAAAGTAATGGGATTTGGTATCAAAAATGATTTGCTAAAGTCATGATCGTATAAATGTATCTATGTATCATAAGTTCTGGACCTGCTTACCATCCTCTGGCTGTGGGTGCATGTGAAAACCTTGATATCTCTAATCTAAGGGTCTCCCTTTATATGGTCCTAAGGCCTGATTTACACAGAATCAGTTCCAATCAGCCATTAGAGAAGGGACTGAATTGGACTATGTTTTTTGCAGCTCTCATTGATGGTGAGGCTAAGTATTGCATCAGAATCAAAATGCTCAAGGAGCCATCATCAAAAGAACTGCCCAGCTGTCAGTTCCACAGGAAAAGTGTATGATAAGCTCACCTCTCTCCCTGCATCTGCATGGTCATGAGGCTCCAAACCTGTTAGTAGGCATATTTGTTAACTGTGAGAGGGACTGCTTTCACTGCTGGTAATGAAAGGCCTGCAATAATCAAGATGATGTGATTCATTCATTTGTACTGAGATTGCAGTCAAGATTTGCTTTCTAGCTTCCAATGTTCACTTTTTTATAAGTTGGTTTAAGCAGAGCTCACATTGATGACTTGTTTGAGATTTTTGTGCATTGAAATTTAGATGTTAGCAGATTGAATTGTTTATATAAAAATGAGAAGAAAGAAGCAAAATGATATAACCTAGCAGCTGCAATGCATTATTTGATTACTTTGAATGCTATTTATATGATGAGTATAATATCCAAAACACACCTAGAAATTTTCATATCTTTGTACAGCACTTCATATAGATGAATGCCTAGTAAGGTATCTGGCAGAGACATATGCTACAGGATGCAGCAGCAAAGTTAATTTCCTAGAGCACTTCATCAGTCATATACCCATTACATAATGCATCAAAATGGAAAAATGTCTCTAGAAACAATCTCAGTATTGGTGAGAGTATACAAAGATACAACTGTCCATTGGGTCCTATTCAGATGTCCTACCTTCACAAATACTACTCTGTACAATTACTACTTCTACCTTCCTCCCTGTTTGTGAGGAAAAATGAACTTAAAGTTTCAGCTTAATTCAAAAGTGTTTCCTAAGGGGAAAATAAATATATATTTTTTTACTTCTCATTGCAGTCTTTTTGTTTCAGTGGGCTGGTAATTATTTTAATATATTTAGGGTGATGTGCAGAGATGTAGTAACTACAGAGGGATAAAATTGATCAGTCACAGCATGAAGTTATGGGAAAGAGTAGCGAAACGTGTCTACTCCTCCTTTCCTTAAGGGTAGTTTACTGGGTCTGGCTCAATGTTTAATTCAGGATATTGATCCTTCTTGGTAAAACAAAGCGGGATACCTCTTTTCCTGAAGAGATTCAAGCTTCTGAATAAGAACAGGAAGATGAAGGAAGATATACAGAGTTTTCTCCTTAAATTTCTGATTCAGACTTAGAGAAGAGCTCACTTTCTGGTTCTGTGTGTGTGTGTGTGTGTGTGTGTGTGTGTGTGTGTGTGTGTGTGTGTGTGTGTGTGTGTGTGTGTGTGTTTGGGGGGGTCAGGGACTCTTTCTCTGATACTATTGCCAGAATGTACCAGTGTTTTCAGTGGGAGAACTTTGAGGTTTCTCAGTCCCTCAGATAATACTATGAGTTGTTACAGAAGGAATTTCCAGCACCTACACCCATTCCTCCTGTTCTGTCTGCTTTCGAGTATGTGTTTGTTACTGCCTGCAGTTTTCCCAATAGTCAGCCAACAGCCCCCTAAAAGGGAGATATGATATATAAAGTTCATCAGTCTTTTAAGTTTTTATGTACAATTCCCAAACCTGACCCATCAGTTATAGCTTTTGTTGATCCCACTGCTGCTAAACACTTAGTTAATTCCAATCCTACTCTTTATAAGGATAGAAAAATTATTGATAAGTCTGGGGAAAAAGGTATATACTGCTGGAACTCTGCTTTTCAGAATTTTTAAATGTCAGGATATTATGTTGTGACAATTGTGAAGATATGAGGGATGCTTTATCTGCAGTTTCTTCATGTGAGGAAAATCTACTTTGAATAATGTAGTTTCTCCTATTGCACAGGTCACTATTCATTCTATGCAGAGTGTGCATATGACTCTTCCAGGGCTATGATCACTGGTGTTGTTTTGAGGAGGTTTGCTTGACTGCATTCTCAGAACCACCTAAATTCCCCTTTGGATATAAATTTAGTTTATGGTCCCTGTGCAGCATAGATGATCAAAAAGTGTGATGAAAAGGGTAAGCAGATCCAGGAAATCGCTAAGATTTTTAAGCCTTCTTTTTTCTAAATTTTCTAAAGGATTCTCTAACTCCTCATCCAGTTTTGTCAAAAAGCAGAATAAACAGTTTCAACAAAATATGGGTAAACAGAATTTATGAAGAAATGGCAAGGAGGTTCCAAAAAGAAGCTTCAAGTCTACAAACCAAGGACAGTCAAACAAATCTGAATGACCATTCAAGAGGCATTGTGATTCCTTCCAACTCTGGCCCCTTATTTCTTCTAGAAAGTCTGAATCACCATTTTCTATTTAGCAACATATAGTTTTAGACAAATGGGTTCAGAAGACCATTCATCAAGGTTACTGATAACGGTGAGAGGAAATTTTTCCTTTCCAGGGGTCATTCCTCATCCTCCAGATCAGACTCTTTTCTTTTCTCCAGTTCTTCATCACATGGTGTCTCAAGGAGTGATAGAACAAGTTCCTCCTTCCAAGACTGGGAAGGGTTTTTATTCACAGATATTTTTAGTACCAAAGAAAGAAAATGCTTGGAGATCAGTTCTGGATTTTATTTTCCTAAATCTGTTGATGATAGTGCCCAGATTCAAAATGATGTCACTTCACAACTTACCTCTTTTTACTCTTTCAAGCTTCCTGGTAACACTAGACTTAAAAGATGTTTATCATCACATCCCTATTCATTCAGACTTTAGACATTTCTTAAGGTTTTGTATGCTGGATCACATTATCAGTACTCTGCCTTACCCTGTGGACTATCCACTGCAACAAGAGTGTTCAGAAAATGTCTAGCTCCTCCAGTTGCAGCTTATTGGAAGTTACATTGTATCCATTTGTTTCCATATTTACATGACATGCTTATTTTGCACAGTATCAGAAATCCCTCTCTTAAGTGAGAGATCTCTTACACAAGCTGGAATTCCAAGAGAATATTCAAAAGTCTTTCTTGACTCCTTTGTGGTCCTGGGATGCCAACTAGACAACTTAATTCAAACAGCTTTTCTTCCAAAGGAAAAATAGATCTATACGCAGACTCCTAGTTCTAAGGTTTCCCACTCATACTTCTGTCACTATGACAGATTCCCTCAGGATTTTGTGTCTCATGGCTTCTATGATCCCCATGATACCTGCAGCAAGACTCCATGTGAGAACGATACAGTGGTATCTGAAGTCTCTTTGGTCCCAGCATCAACACCCTTTGTCATTTCAAATCCCAGTGTTGGATTTTGTCAGAAGATAAATCATTTGGTGGAGACAACTGGTAGTCTTAAATCCAGAGCTCCCCTTTTTCCTCCCTGTTCCAAAGCAGTCACCACAGATGCCTTGGACTTTGCTTGGGGAGCAGTTTCAGGAGAGCTAAAAGTACTGAGTGCATGTGACACCAAGGACAGATGCAAGTACATAAATATTAAAGAGATGCTTGCCATCATTAAGGCACTCAACTCTCTCAATCATCTTTAGTCCCTTGGACCTATTCAAGTTGTGACAGACAATAGCACAGTCATGTCATACATCAACAAATATGGGAAAACCAGGTCATACTCCCTTTGTAGACTAGCTATGTTAGTTTGGGATATAGCTTCGCAGCACAATCTCACTCTACAGGCATTCTACATTTCACCATAGCAAAATTGTGGGCCAACAAGCTGAGCAGGACCTGGGCAGACCCTTACGAATGGAAACTAGATCAAGGGTTCTTCCAATAGTTGATCCATCTGTGGGGAGTTCTTCAAGCAGACCTCTTTGTTTCCTCTATGAACAACCAAGAAGCAAGATTCTGTTCTAGGATTCCATGCAAGAAAGCCTGGAAGACAGATGCTTTTTCTTCTCCTTGGACAGGAGTGTTCATGTGTGCATTTCCACCATTTCCACTAATATTCTGGGTACTTCTGAGGATTCAGAATTAATTATCCAAGATTATTTTGGTGACACCCTTCTGGCCTAGGCAACCACAATTCTCCCTTCTTTCAAAAATGGCCAGGGGCAATTACCACAAGCTTTCTCGCAGACTGGATTTACTCACATAAGAACAGGGATATTTGATTCACCCTGATATCAGTCAACTTCATTTGAGTGCCTGGATGATAAGGACTTAATTGCCATAAGACACCTGCTTACTGAAGGAGTGCAGCAGGACCTAATGGTGGCAAGAAAGCCTGCTACTAGAAAATCATATAGCAAATTGAAAATGTTTTCTATTTCATGCCAGCAACATAACCAGCACCCATTCAGGCCTAATTGTTCTCTAGTTTTACAATATTTGTGTGAGTTACTATCCTATGGCCTTTCCTATTCCTCTACCAAGGTTCATTTATCATCCATTCCAGCATTTCTGCCCATGGATCACCTTCTTTCAAAGCAGTCTCATGTCAAAATGTTTTTGAAAGGGGTTTTGCACAAGATGCATACAGGTAAACTAGTGTCCCCTCTTTGGGATCTTAATTTGTATTACAGAAGCTAAGACCTGCTCCATTTGAACCAGCTAACCTGGTTGACTTGAGGTTCTTAACAGGGAAAACAGTGTTACTGATTACTCTGCAAAAACAGTATGTAAGTTGCAAGCTCTTATTGTGAGTCAATCCTATCTCATTTTCCACAGGGACAGTGTTTCATTGAGAATTAATCAACTTTTTTTGCCTAAAGTGGTATGTGGGTTTACTTTAAGCTGTATATCCGTCTCCCTATTTTATTTCTCGAACCTGAAAATGAGGCAGAAAGGATAAACCATACCCTGGATGTCCACAGACAACACAGGCACTGTCTTGACCGAACTAAAGTTTTCATATCTTCAGATCAAGTGTTCATTTTTGTGAAGGTAAGATAGGTCAGCCTGTGTAAAAACAGACTAGTTTCAAATAGTTGTCAAAGGTTATTACCTTTTGTTATACTCACCATAACAAAATTATTCCAGGCTGGGCTAAGGCCCATTCTCCCACAGCCTTGACTTCATCTATGGCTTTTTAGAAAGGGTTGTTTTCTAGAAATATTCTGGAAGCTGTTACTTGGTCCACTGTATATACCTTTACAAAGCACTATAAGCTTGATTTCTTCTCTAGGTCCAGTTCAGACTTTGTTAGGATAATTCTCCAGGGGCTCCTTTACTCTTCTCTTTCCACCACCCGTATATAGTAAGCTAGAATAATCTACTCCTATGGCTAAGGCTACTGCAGCATGATCAATATGCTGAACATAGTATAGCTGTGTCTCATTCCTTTCATCCCTCTTGTTTTTTGGAATGTTTCTTATGTCAGGGTATGGACATTTATTTTTTTGTTGTCCCTAGCATTGTCCTTTTGGGGCTCAGCTTCCTTCTCTCTGTTGGCAGGAAAGATTTGAAGGGCTTAGTACTCAAACTTGTCTTCTAGTCAGGTCAGCTTGAGCTGCTTGACAGTTTCGGTGCATAGAAGGTTCCCTGAAGGTTTGGAAGCTGACTGGCTGTTATATCCTTGGTGGGATATAGCCCATATAGCTAAGGCTACAGGACCAATGATAATTCGAACATCTGCTGTTGTGGTAAGTTTAAGTATGCAACTGTACTTTACAAAATATATTTTGTATCACAAGTAAAGTGCAGCTTGAAAGACCCATAGCTATAATTCACTTCCACTATGACTTGTCGAGTTTTACCTCATAAGTGATCCAACCTACCAGATACAAACTCATCCCAATGAAATAATTAAAATGTAAATATTTTTTACAAGGGGGCAAGCCCTTCTACTCCCTTATTTCAGAGACAAGCCCACCCCCCACCCCCATCCCCTGGAACTTACACATATCAACTCTAAGGTCACACAAATATGAAGAACTGGAAAAATCCTTACAGCAAAGATAACACTGCCAATGCATACTTAGAAACCTCACTGGTGGTGACTTCTTGTGGAAAACAGTGATGGAGAGTTAAACATTGGAAGTTTGAACTCAGAATGTTTTAACCTTATTCTTTAAGCCTTCGATGAGCTCTAAAGTCCTATAATCCTCCTGAAACCAGATATATTTTAGAGTACTGAGCTATATAACATCAGGATCCTCAAAATATCACAATCTATGCATCAGTTACTTCAGTTTTCAACAGACTATCAGCTTGCATTGCACCTACCAGACTCAACTGTACAGATTTTTGTAAAATGTACAGATTTTTGTAAAACGTCTAGATTTTTGCCTTATATTTTTGGCCTATTCCTTATAAAATTTGCAGTTTTCTGGCAAATCACTGAGGATTGAGGTCACTAAGTCATAACATACAGTTAAGTTTCAGACTTCATATAATTCAAAAAAATGCATGCTAACACAAAACCTGTTATTCTAACAATGTTCTAAGTTTATAAGAGCAGTATTTAAAATCTGTCACTATTTTTTCAGATTTTTTTCCCCCATTATTTCAGGCTTTGTCCAGATTTCTTGTGCTAAGAGGTTAAGAGGCATGGCACCTACAAAGGAAAATCTGCAAAGCCTCATACAATATTACATTACATATTAAAGGTAAATATCATTGTTTGCCTAACAAAATGTGAATTAAAGAGAAGACTATAGAATGGCATAACAGTTTTGTAGGTCATAATGTTAATTGTAACAACCATATTTATACAAAATTATTAATTTATTGAAACACAAATGATAGTACTTGCCATCACTTCATTGCAGGTATTGAACAGTTTAATCAGTAAATAGTCAATGCTTCAGTCTGGCTTTAGATGACACTTCATTTAGTTTGGGCATTTGGAAAAAATAATCCTCCGGATTTTCGATACCCTGCACAGTGTGCATGATTAGTGCAGGAGCCCTAGCAGGCAATATGTCTGCCGTGCAATCCAGGAACAGCCTGCAGGGGCGTGCATGAGAGCCCCTGCACTAATCATGCATGGACTAAGCCATGGTATGCAAATCACCTAATTTGCAGGAGAAATTCATGCAAATGAGGTGATTTTGCAATCCAGGAAGCTTGCAATAGTCTGTGCAAGACAAGTGCTATCTGCAGAAATGTACTCGGTCAGTAACTGAGTACATTTCTGCAAAATCTGAAACGGAGCTATGACAGCTCTAAATAAAGGCTGCATATCATTGAGGAAGCATGCCAATGGCCAAGTATAAGGCCATTAGCATTGCAAACAATAAAAAAAAAATTTAAAAAAAAACTTTTTTTTTTTTGCCGATCTTGGCTGTTTAAGCATAGGGCAGCAGCGTGCAAACGGGATGGGGGAGAAATAATAAAATAAACCTAAAATAAGCATTCTAACTAAAATCAGTATTCTGCCATGCAAGTCAATGGCAGGCAGAAGACAACCTGGCCAGTGAGTAATGGTTGCCAAGAGGGGAGGCTCAGTGTGAGACATGTAACTATGCATTAGCAGGCAATCCTATGCAAATGAGGGGAAGGATAGTGAATCCCAGTTTTCCCCTGCATGTGAGGCAGGTCCCAACAGTGTAAGAGAATGAATAGCTGGGTGCAAGACTAAGATATGGGTGACATCATTGGGGGGTGTCAGGCATACTGTAAGTGGATTGGAGCCCTGTGGCTCGGGATTGCTCCTAGCTTAGCATAGCTAAGCTAGGTGGTATGTCTAAACCTGCCTAGCACTCTTCACAATGCCTAAGTGGGTGTGCATGCTGTACACTGGGTTGTAAAGAAAAAAAAAAAGTAAACCAGGAAATAACAGCTCTGTGCACATTTGAGCACTCTGTTTGCGCAGTGTGCCCCTGCCCGTAAACTGGAAGGCAATGGGAAGGGAAACCAGCAGTAGGAAGGTAATCAAGGAGAACTTGCTTAGCTGGCAGGTGAAATGTATCAGAATCAGCCAGTTACACAGGCAGCAGACCAACCCAGCCTAGAACACTACTATAAACTAAGCAAACACCTTCCCCTCTCATTTTTCCCACACTCTACACCACCGGTGTATACAAGCAGGGACATTTTAACAAACAAACCTACAAAATGAGAAGGGCTGCAGCAGGCAGCATAGAACAATGTGTGCAAGAGGCTGAGGGTGGTGAGGGTGTCAATGCTGCTGAACAACCCACCATGGGAAGATGGAGAAGAGTATACAGACCCAGGGTAACCTACCAGGGGCTACATGAGCTGGAGATAGTGGAGTGCTATAGGGTGGACAAATACCTCCTACAGCAAATTGTTGAGCTGTGCCGGCCACACCTGACACACCAAACTGACTGAGGGGAACCCATCCCAGTGGATACCAAGGTATGTGTAGGCCTAGATATACTAGCCACAGGTACCTCTAAAAGCACAACTGGGGATATCATGGAGATCTCACAGGCATCAGCATCCAGAGTATTCCACCAGTTCCTGGATGCTATGTCAGTACATGCCAGTGAGCACTTGTATTTCCTCAACACACATGAGGTGTTGACCAGCAATATGCGTCTCTTCCACCAAATAGCTGAATACCTTGGGGTAGTGGGTGCTATAGACTGCACACACATATGCATCAAAGCACCACCCGGTGAGCAGGGTAGAGCCTACCTCAACCACGGGGCCATCCCCTCCATCCACTGCCAGGTCATATGTGATGCCCAGGGTACTATAATGAATGTATGTACTGGCTGCCCTGGAAGTTATGACAATTCCCACATATGACATCTGACACAGCTGTACTAGAGGTTTGCCAATGTGGACATCCCCTATGGTCATCTAGTGGGGGATGCCGGGTACACACTGGAGCCATGGCTGATGACAACCATCAGAAATGCACACACAGCTGAACAACAATGCCATAATGAGGCACACGTACAGGCCAGACATATAATAGAGCATGTGTTTGGGATGCTCAGGTCATGGTTCCAGTGTCTGGACACATCCAGTGGAGCCTTTCAGTATTCACCAGCTACATGTACCCAAATTGTTATGGTATGTGCTATGCTACACAATATGATCCTGTGGAAACAGCTGCAGCAGGAACAGCATGGGACAGGGCCACACAGCCCCCCACCAATGCCAAGGCCTGCACAAGCACAGAGTGACTCAGATGAGGAACAACCTGAGCCTGCCCCAGTAGGCAAATGGAGGCGAGCCCGGTATGGCCTGGCCTTGGCAAAGAGGCAATGCATAGCATATGCACTGACACAGTAGGGACCCAGGGAATGACACCTCTCTCTGATTCACATATACAGAAAAAGGGATGCCAAACATGACACTACCTGTGCTCAACCATGTATAGGGAGTGTACTATGTGCATCTGATATAGGCAGCCCTCCAGCACCATCCGAAGGTCTGGCACACCCTCAAGGTAAGTCAATCAACCTACCAATTGCCAAATGGAGTAGAATGTGTTGTTACCTGTAGCTATGTTATGGATGTGAGCATGCAAGGGAATTGCGTGGCTGAATGTTATGGAAGCAGACTGTAGACACCCATAGTGGCACCATGACATCTGTAAGACATACTGGAGTCACCATAGTAGCCAGTACTATACAGGGTGGCAAAACCCACTGCAGGAAATAGGCTGAGTGACATGTGTGTCCATAAGACCCACACATGCCAGTCAGGAAGATTCACATACCCAACAACAGTCTCAGCCAGCAGGACAGGTGTAGACAAGCCAAAACAGAGCCTGTGCCATGACCCCAGAATGATGGCTATGGTTACCCACCCCCCAGGCCTACACAGACAGATGACAGCAGGGCAGGCAATGGGATGTTAGTTCTGAAGGGTAGGAAGTCAGACAATATGTAGGGCAACCAAAGGCACGATCGGTAATACACTGGTATGCCTCTAGTCAGCATGATAGTTAGCAATACAGAATTAAATGTAGTACATGACACACCAGTACAGTCATAGCAAATGTGTACAAGTGTCACATGTGCCCCCCCACATCCTACATAGTAATGTAAAAACAGTCAGGTGTGCCCCCCCAACCCTGTGTAGAAATGTAGAAATAGTCAGGTGTGCCCCCCCATGCAAAAATGTAGTAACAGACAAAGCCAAATGATCGATGGGTACCCTGCAGAGACAGCATGCTATCTGTCGGTGTACAACACAAAAGTCAACACTGCAGCACAAACTACCTGGACACGATCCACACATTCATTATAGACAGTCTTACTGGGCATGCTCACACACGTAAACACATGAAGGCCATGACTGCAAACACCAGTGGAACAGACATATCTGGCAGTTGCAGTTGTCAGTGCGGACACTCATCCATATGCACCACTCATGCCTTGCACACACAGTGGCTAGGAATACAGACATATATGTCAGGACAACACACTATAATAAGCCAAAGGTAGATGTACATAGATGTGTGGAAGAGGGTGAGTTTGATCAAGGAGCCATCCAGGCCTGTCCCTCCCAGCACACAGCCAGAGGGCCCGAAACACATGAGGTGCAGATGTCACTCACTGCTGATACTAGCCACCAGTATCTGTCAGCATTACAGACTATGTGGTGCACGTGCCAGCTGTGCAACATGACTATACAATGAAGTAGTCATCTAGCAGCTGTATACACATACCTGTGACATATGACCCCGTGTGTGCCCGCATGTGGCGTGTCAACCCCTAGATGAATGGGTTATGGCCCATGCACACACTGTCCTCCCATAGCCCTACTATGATAAGCCTGCTGAGGTCATCCAATGTGAAATACACCTTTGGAAGAGTAGTACCCCAGTAATCTCCATAGTGCATCCTGTAACTGCGTACTGCTGTAGTGTGATAAAGTACTTAGATAGGTGTTCTAACCCCAGACATGGCAACTTTAAGTGTGTGTGTTTGTGTGTGTGTCTGACTGTATAGACAGCAATGCTTTTTAGGGTACTCACACACCTTACAATTCATATACTCAACTTTGCCAATGCTGCTGATGTCATCCAATGTGATATGCACCTTTGGGGAAAGAGTACTCCAGTAATCTCCATGGCATGTGCTATAACTGTGTAATTCTGTAGTGTAATAAAGTAGTTAGGTAGGTGTTCTAACCCCAAACATGGCAATTGTGTGTGTCTGGCTGTGTAGAAAGGAATGCTTTTTAGGATACTCACACTCCTTACAATTCATATACTCAACTTTGCCAAGGCTGCTGATGTCACCAACCTAGAAATGCACCTCTGGGAAGGTTGTAGCCTAGTAATCTCCGTAGTGCATCCTATAACTGCATACTGCTGCAGTGTGATAAAGTAGTTAGGTAGGTGCTCTAACCCCAGACATGGCAATTGTGTGTGTATCAGTATCTGACTGTGTTGAGAGCAATGCTTTTTAGGGTACTCACACTCCTTACAATGCATATACTCGACTTTGCCAAGGCTGCTGATGTCACCAACCTAGAAATACAGCTCTGGGAAGGTTGCAGCCCAGTAATCTCCATAGCACATCCTGTAACTGTGTACTGCTGTAGTGTGATAAATTAGGTAGATGTTTTAACCCCAAATATAGCAAGTGTGTGTGTGTGTGTGTGTGTGTGTGTGTGTGTGTGTGTGTGTGTGTGTGTGTGTGTGTGTGTGTGTCTGTCTCTGTGTAGAGAGCAATGCTTTTTAGGGTACTCACAATCCTTACAATTCATATACTCAACTTTGTGAAGGCTGCTGATGTCACCAACCTAGAAATTCACCTCTGGGAAGATTGTAGCCCAGTAGTCTCCGTAGTGCATCCTGTAACTGTGTACTGCTATAGTGTGATAAAGTCGTTAGGTAGGTGTTCTAACCCCAGACATGACAACTGTGTGTCTGACTGTGTAGAGAGCAATGCTTTTTATTGTACTCACACTCCTTACAATGCATATACTCAACTTTGCCAAGGCTGCTGATGTCACCAACCTAGAAATACACCTCTGGGAAGATTGCAGCCCAGTAATCTCCATAGCACATCTTGTAACTGCATACTGCTGTAGTGTAATAAAGTAGTTAAGTAGGTGTTCTAACCCCAGACATAGCAATTGTGTGTGTGTGTGTGTGTGTGTGTGTGTGTGTGTGTGTGTGTGTGTGTGTGTGTGTGTCTGACTGTGTAGAGCGCAGTGGTTTTTAGGGTACTCACACTACTTACAATTCATATACTCAACTTTGCCAAGGCTGCTGATGCCACCAATCTAGAAATACACCTCTGGGAAGATTGCAGCCCAATAATCCCTGTAGCACATCCAGTAACTGCATACTGCTGGAGTGTGGCAGTTCTGGATGTTTTGTGTGTGCTCCAATGTCTGTGTACGGAGCAATGCAGTATAGGCTAGTTACACGCAGTACATTTGAAATGCCCTACTTTGGTAATCCTGCTGATGTCACCCATTGTGAAATACACCTTTGAGGAAGGAGCTTTCTAGCAATCCCTGTGGTGTGTCATGTAATGGCTCTATGCTGTAGTATGATATAGACCTTGGTCAGGGGTTATATACCCTCACATGTCAGTTGTGGATGTTTTGTGGATGTCTCCCAGACTGTATAGGGAGCAATGCATTTTAGGCTACTCACTTGCAGTACATTTTAAATGCCCTACTTTGGTAATCCTGCTGATGTAATCTATTGTGAAATACACCTTTGGGGAAGGAATGCTCCAGTAATGTCCATGGTCCGTACTATAACTGCATAGTGCTGTAGTGTAATAAACTAATTAGGTAGGGGTTCTACTCAAAGACATGACAGGTGTGTGTGTCACCCATTGCCAATGTGGAGTGGGTTTTGCATATTTCTTATATGGTGGCCTTACTATAGCACAATGTCAACCGCACTGGGATAATAGATGTAAAATAGCTGAGAGGCTGGGGTGCAAAGCCATACCCATATATGTGACATTAAGGCCAGGCAATTACAGTTAGCAACCCCAGTATTACCCAGATCACACTCTCTACCCATGTGTCATACACACACATGCCTAGGCAACAGCCAATATGTGGGCAGTACACTGCATATTGGCCACCAATAGTGACTATGGAGTGATAGCAGTGGGCTAAGAGGGCATGTCACCTTGCCCATCTGTCCAATATGCACGTACATGCAGACAAGGCACCTCCTCCATGTTCCCCAATAGACACCTGCACCACCTGTGGTGCCTTCACATGTGACCCACAAAGGACATACCATGCCTGACAACACGCCCTGTATGGACAAATGCCACTGACACCAGGGAATGCTGTTAACATGCTATCAATGTAGGTGCAGGGTAGACCTGCTGCCCATTACCAGCTCCTGCCACAGGTGGGCAAGACTGGCACATCTGATGATAATCCATGTTCACAACAGAGGCAGTTTATTTTCTTGCTGAGCAGGACATGGGCTGTTGGATACAGAGTGATTAAGGCACTTTGAAGCAGTTGTAAGTGGCTTTGCATGGGTTTGCACAGAGCTAAGCACTGCCAACTGCCGGTTACAGTTTCTTACAGTCAGTTAGCTTCTATATTGCTTAACCTGTGTATTAGGTGTTTACCGCCGCACAAACAGGCTGAAACCCACTTACTGCTGCTTAAAAGTGCCTACTCCCTCTCACCCCCATGCAAATTTCTTCAAAAGAAAAGAAAAAGGGGTGATAGGAAAGTGGTGAAAAAGGGGCACAAAGAGGGAAAGACAGTAGGCAAGATAGCTAGGGATGTGCAGGAAGAGTGTAGGGAAGGTCCATAACTGCCCATTTCTTCTACAGCAACAGCTGTGTATATGCAATGAATTTGGAGGTACATTTGAACACTCCAACCCCTGGTTGAGGGGTGAGGACAACAAGAATATGTTGTGATGCCAATTAGACAAGATTACATGTGTCCAGTGAACATGTGTGCAAAATGGACAGCTATGTATGGGGCGTGATTTTTTTTGGGAACAGATTGCTCTTTTTTTTTTTTAAGGTGAGAGTGGGATGTTGGAGAAGGAGAGTAGGTATGCTCGGGGAGGATAAGTTGGGTAGAATGACAGACAAGACAGAATACAGGGGCAGTATATGACACATGTGGGGGCAACACCTTGGATGGGGAGGGGTGTTTGGAAGTTGCAAGCCCATGAGCCTCCAAATGGAAACAGTGGGACTGAGGTCCCCACCCATGGGCAGTCACCACTGCACCTTCACGGCTCCAAAGGTAGCTGTGCTGGGGGCTGTGTAGGAGGGGCAGGCTCAGCCTCTAATTGCACCACTCAGCCCTCAAGCTGGTGTAGCCGGTCTCAAAACTCCATATCGAGCTCCCTACACACCATGGCCCAGACCTGATAATGGGTAACATGTTCCTCTCCACACCCGATCCCAGGGGGGGTGAACCCCATCCCCTGTGGTGGTTCCACCCAAAGGTGGCGCAGGACCAACGGAGGAGGAGGTCCCAGGCTGGGCCCCAGATGTACTGGTGCCCGGTGCCATGGCCAGCTGAGGTGGGACAAGTGGGTCCACTGGGACCAGCCTTCCCATACTAGCTATGTTGTAGCAGGTTTATGACAGATATGGGTTAGTAATAGTCAACAGCATTCAGGATTAATTATAACAGCATGCATAGGTATTCCCATTAACCCAAAACACCCGATGTAACACAGTTGCAGAGCAGGCAGAACACATGCATATATGGAACTACAGTGGCCATTACAACAGCATGCAGGTTTCATTGATGGCAACAAGCCACCAATATGGGTGTATTTTAACATGGCATATGCATAGAAAGAAATGTGAATATTTATAAACCATTAGGACATGTGTCCTAACATAAGTTTGGAGTGTACACATACCGGTTGAGGTGTGCCATTGTGTTATTTTTGAACATATGGTAGGGGTGAGAGAAAGATTCAGTTAACAACTAATATATCCTTGTAGTTTTCACAACATACTTAGTCACTGCAGTGATCTGTCCCTTACATGTATTATTACACTACCCAATGGCCTTATATTGTACACTAGCATGTTTATCAATTATTATATACATGACCTGTGTCTTACATGCAGGCGTGACAAGATGCAGGTGTTAATGCAACATATGTTGTGAATTGCTGTCATACACTTTGGGTGAAGTGCTAGAATGACAGGTTTGTTTTCATATACATTCTCTGAGTATGTACACGGTTGACTATCAGTTATATGTCATTAACAGCTGCCTACATTTCTTGGATCATCACACTGATTTTTCAGGGGAACAGGTACCAGGCTGGTGATGTGGGCCATTTATCTGGACATGCTGGACAGATCAGAACAGTTGTGGGGTATGAATATTCATACAACTTTATATCTGAACTTTCTAGCAAATTCTGTACAGTTGGGTGTAATTATGCATACAGCTTTCTATCTGAACATTGTATCGAAATCTGTACAGTTGTGGGGTATGATTATGCATACAACTTACTAGCACTCCCGGGATTCAAACCCCTGCTGTGTGTGACAGAAAAAAATTACAGTTAACATCACAGTACACTGTGCTATTGGGGAACTGATGTGAAGCTTTCTACTGTTTCCTGTGTAAGTCTCCCTCACTTGTATAATATAACTGAATTCTGGGTACTTCCAACATTGTTATACTGAACTTCATAAACATTTTATCTGCATACCAAAGTGTAGGTAACACTGCTTAATACAACAGTACTATTTATAATATGCAACAGTTCAACAACATATGATAGAAAAGTAAACAGAAGCACTCCATGGATTATACCTTTATTCACAGAATACTACACATTTATTTCTACTGGTACAACACTTTCTAATGCTCTTATATTTATTTGCTATGACAGTACATGCTGAATGATTACTAACCTGCCTCACGACGCAGCCTTTGCAACCTAGCATCATGGGCTTGCTGGTTCGCAGCCCACTCATCTGCAGCTGTCAGAGAAATACAGTGATATTTAGCCATACCTATCCATAGTATACACAAGCTAGGCAATTACTAACTACTTAGTAGAATGAGTACTTACTCAGTACTGGGGCATTAGGCATCTGCCAAGACTCCTGGATCCACTGCTTTAGTACATCCCCCCTCCACCGCTTCAGGTCAGCATGGTGGTGCCTGAGCTGCTCACCAGTCCAGAGGATACCTGTGTCACTGTTGAGGTTACAGGCAAGACTATCCCAGGCCTCCATTTTATACTGCGAGTCCTGGTACTGGCCCTGCAGTAGTCTCTGCTCGTGGTGTTTTACCAGGAGCCATACCATGAATTTTGACTACTGGATGCCCCAGCGCTGCACTCTAAATCGAGTGCCTTCACCCACACCAGCCATTTTGCCTGCAGTAGGAAGCTACAACCAGTTATGGGAGGTATTCCCACCTGTGGGGTTTAAATATGGCCAATTACCCACACTTTTCCATGATTGGCCAGTTTTGAAAAGGCTAAGCTATGGGCACACCTGCTTACCTAGGGCTGGCGGTGCTTAAAGAGGTATACCACTAGGCAGATTAAATTGGCTCTCCTACACATTGCTTACACTGACTGAGTTGAGCTGTGCTGCAGTTAGCATTGCTTAATAGTTAATTTGCACTATATTTGCCTTTTGGCAGTGATTTATTATTCATTAAGGGTTATATATGTGTCTGATATCCATGTTTCATGTGTACATACACTCTATGTGGTCCTGGGGACTTCTACACTTTACTATAATAACACCTCAGATCTATGCTTACTGCAGTACTCTAGTTCACATATTTATGTTCTGTGGTAGGTTATAGAACACCACACTGTACATAGATTCAGTTCACATGTTTGTTTGATTTTCCTGTGGTAAGGATTAATTTGCTGATACCTCATTTCTATGTATTGCTATGATGGCTTAGTGGTGTACAGGGTCCTGAGTTCCAGACTTGAAGAAGCTGTTTATTTTGTTGCTGGGCAGAACACGGGCCATTGGGTACAGAGTAATTAAGGCACTTTAAAGATGTTATAAGTGGGTGTGCACAGGTTTGCGCTGTGCTAAACAATGCTAACCTCCGGTTACAGTTTCTTATACTCAGTTAGATTCTACTTTGCTTGATCTGTGTAGGCAATGCTTACCCCCATGCAAATGCAGTTAAACATGCTTATTAGTGCTTATATATTCTTACTGCTGCTTATTTGTGCTTAAACCTGCTTACTAGTGCCTTATTCATTATGACACTTACACTTCACATGTGCATTTAATGCAGTATTCCAGTTCACAGTTAAATGTTATTTAGTAGATTATACAGCAATAAAATGTAAGAAAATGTTCATATACAAATTTCACTTGGAAAATGGTATGTGCTGCAGTGGGACTCAAACCGGAAATGCCTGCTCGTTAGGCGGATACTCTGACCACTACACTATTGCTGTGTTGCTTTGTTTGCATATATCTTCCTTGTCATCCTCTTCAGCCTTTTACAATGTTTTAACCATAGCTAAGCAGTGTATGTGTCTGTGTTTGACATTTGTTGTCATTTGGATATTTTTAAGAGCAATAAATATCAGTACAGAGGGGGTACATGTAGGGCTAAAGGAAATTTCAAGTGCCAGCATTGCAGTTTTTGCCCTTATATATTGGAGACAGGAGAGAGGTTTGAATTAAATGGAAGAACTTTGAAGTTGTATAGCCATTTTAATTGTGTGACGGCTAATGAGATTTATTTAGCTAAATGTACAAAATGTCCAATATTTTATGTGGGGTAAACGCTAAGGCTATTTAAAAATAGAATTAGCGAACATTTATTGGACATTAAACACAAAAAACAAACAAATGCATTGGCCCGCCATATTTTAGAACATAATGATCATAGTTTTAAGTTTTTAGTGTTACAACAAATGCCTAAGGATCTCCAGGGTAGGGTCTTGGATGTCCATTTGGACATCTGTGAATTGATTAAATGCAGTTAATTTTCTAGGAATTAATGAAGCTATTTCGATATTAAGTGTACTTAAACTGAAGCATATTTTAGGTTAATATTATAAATTTATAAATATTGTATTTTGTCAAATAAATTAAGGTGAGATATATTTTTTAAGTATGTATTAATTTTAATATTATTTTATATTGCGTTATAAATGAATTGATAAGGTCTCTTTAAGAACTTATTAAGTGTAATTGGGGTCATTATATAAAGCTGGGCTAGGTGATGAAAGATGTTTTGATTTTTAAATGTGTTCTGAGGAAGTCCCTTATCTGTATAGGGAAGTAAGCGCTTAACAATTTTGGATTAAATTTGGATTAAATTTCTTCATTCTACAGTTGTTTTGGATTCCTGGCTGTTCATTTCTTCAGTTATTGAGTTTTTTATCGTTCACTATTGGTCAAGTTTGGGGTTTGAGAAATGGAAGGTGCAGGAACCACCAAGATGATATTTTTGCATTGTTACAACAAATACAGCAGCAATTAGCTGTTCACACAGCCCAAATACACATGTTGACTGAAAAGCAAAGTAACAATGAAGTGTTTGGTAGTGTAGGCTACCCTCTAACCCAGCCAACACCTGATATTGAGAGTTTGAATGGAACCAATGGGCAGAGGAATAGCGGGAATGTGGAAACACCCGTTAGTGCTGAAGAGCCAAACAGTAATGTTCAAGGGGATTATGAATGGATGGACAATAAGTTCTCATTTGGTTATGAAAGAAGGCAAGAAAATGTTTCCCAAACTGAAGATTCTTCTATAGTAAATAAAATTAAAGTGTTTGAGAAGAAGTTAATATCGTATAAAAAACAACAAATGGAAACTTTATATTTGCAAAAAAACATTGACTTGGAAATTGTTCCCCGTGGTCTCAGATTGTGGAAATATCCAAATGGAGTTGAAGGTAATATTGATTTGTTGACTGAATTACATGCATTATTTGACAAAATGGGGTTGCAGATGATGAGACTGATGGTTAAATCAAACATGCAGGAAGAGGAAAAAGCAGCTAAAGAATTAGATGAGTTAAATAAGTCCATCAAAAGTGACTTTCAATTTACAAATGTAACATCTATTTGTAATACTATTTTTCTATGAAAATTGAACAAAAGAAAGAGAGACATTAATGAATATGCCTCTCAGAGGGTGTACCCTATGTCAGCGGGAAGTATGGTTCTGGAGGAGATGTCCAGTCAGAACGCTGATATGAGGGAGAAACCTACGTCAGACGCCGGCGGTTATAAGGCAAATAGGCAGCAGTTAGAGTCCCTTTCAGGTGAGGACAACATAAGGTGCTCTGAAGGATTAAAAGGAAAACAGCAGCAGTCCCATTTTTTACCGAGAGGCACTCAGGACTTCAACAAACAGGATGTGCGACCGAAAACCAACTCCAGTGCGAGGAGCAAGAGCTGACAGTGGAGGAATTAATGGATTTGGCTTTAGAGATGCTTTTACCTGTCAATACTTAGGCAACAGTTTCCGACTTTTCAGGCAGGGTAATGAGTTTGCCTGTCTGTTTAAATAATGAAAAGTTTGCAACTGAAATTGTAGCCGCTGATGTTGTTCAAATGGATGATGGATTTATAAAGGACGTTTCCATATATGAATTAATACAAACAGTTGGGACTAATGTATAGGTTCATAGGTTCATAGATTAGTACTAAGCTAACTGCCCTTGCAAGCCATTTTAAGCTTAGCCAATTATCCCTTGTGAGACTCAAACCCTGCACCTTGTGTTTATAAGGCAAACACCTTAACCATTAGGCCACCCTCCTAACCATATGGTGTCAATAGTTTGAACAACATGAATGAAGGTAACATTGTATGTATTTGTGGGGGTGGTGAGGAAGGTTTGTTAAATGAATTAAAACCACGTGTAGTGTTTAATAAAGCACGGGACTTTAAAGTATATAACTATTCAGATAGAATAGTTAAAACTGAACATGTGGATATTCTTGCAAAAGGTTTACCTTTGTGCCCTTTAGAAGGGTGAGGTTGGATGATACGCTTATTGATCTGAAAAGTTATACGAGGAAATTAAACTTTAAGGTATAGTTCAATTCTTCGGATGTTAAGATTAATAAAGATATGGGACTAAGGAGACCCAGTATGTTTAATCCCCCATTAAACAATGTTATAAAATTATTTGAAAGGAAATGTGAAAAAGATAGTTGAAAGGTATTAACATCAAAATTTCCAAATTGCACCATTAATTTGACTAAAAATGAAGAAACTATGGTATTTGATTTAGTGCATGATTCCAACATACATTTAATGAAACTTGATAAGAGGAACGGTATTGTTATAATGAATCTAACTGATTATCTGGATGGGATCAATTCATTATTATTAGATGGTTCCTATGTTGAAAGTTCATTGAATGAAATTCATATAATGTATAGGAAAATTGATCTGCTTATGGATGACATGTTGTTCCAAGGTCAAATTAATGAGGATGAGCATGCTTACATGGTGAATAAGTACCCTGTAGTTTTACGTTTTTTCGGAATTCCTAAAATTCATAAAGGATTGATAAACCATTCCTTTAGACCAATTGTAGATGGAAAACATTCAAAAACCTGTTTTACTGGAAAATTTTTGGATCAGAAACTGCGAGAGGGTTTAAAAAGTTTTCCTTACATATGTGAGGATTCTTGGGAAAGTTGGGAAAATTAATGTGAATGGTGAATGGTGAATGTATTCTGGTCACAATATATGCGGTAAGTTTGTTTACTGTGATACCACATCAGGAGGGTTTGGTGTGGCTAGAAGCACAGTTACTAAAAACTGGGGTCTTTGATCAGGATGACATAAATGTATATGTGACCCTCATGGAAGTTGTGTTAAGTTTTGAAGGTCAGTATTATAGGCAGAAGACGGGGGTAGCAATGGGAGCAGTGTGTGCCCCCGTCTTTGCGAACTATATTATGGCTTATTTTGAAAAACATTTTGTATTTAATTGTGCATTCATGGGCAATACAATTTATTATACAAGATTTTTGGATGATTTATTTATCTTGTGGAATGGCACAGAAGATGAATTAAAATTAGTTTACATTTATATTAATAATACTGTTCCTTTTTTAAAATTTACACACAATCATAGTTTCAATAATATAGCTTATTTGGACATTGATTTATCCATTACAAAGGATAGGGTGTTGAGCTCAAGAATTCATAGAAAACAGACTTTTTCCAATTCATATTTGGAATATACGAGTGCATACCCTCCTTTTCAGAAAAAGTCCATAATTAAGGGACAATTGGTCAGGGCGGCCAGAATGGTCAGCTCGGATTCAATTTTCCTTGAAGAAGTTAAATTTATTTTGGACATGTTTTAAGCAAGGGGTTACCCTGTTGATTTATTAGGTGAGGTCAGCAACGAAGTAATTATGAAAAGGAAAAAAGGTTTTTATAAACCAGTTCTGATCTGTGGAAAAGATACTAGTAATGTGAGTAGGTCGAACCTTCATTTTAAAATCCAAGTGGGATTTATTGTATGTTATAATAGTGATGTGCATAGAATACTGGAAGTTATATATAACAACTGGGATATATTACAATTTGAGAATAATGTTGCCCGGAAGGTAGGGGAAAAACCCTTGGTTATATATAAGAGGGATAGATCCTTTAAGGATATTTTTGAGAGCAATAAATATCAGTATGGAGGGGGTACATGTAGGGCTAAAGGAAATTTCAAGTGCCAGCATTGCAGTTTTTGCCCTTATATATTGGAGACAAGAGAGAGGTTTGAATTAAATGGAAGAACATTGAAGTTGTATGGCCATTTTAATTGTGTGACGGCTAATGTGATTTATTTAGCTAAATGTACAAAATGTCCAATATTTGATGTGGGCTAAACGCTAAGGCTATTTAAAAATAAAATTAGCAAACATTTATTGGACATTAAACACAAAAACAAACAAATGCATTGGCCCGACATATTTTAGAACATAATGATCATAGTTTTAAGTTTTTAGTATTACAACAGATGCCTAAGGATCCGCAGGGTAGGGTCTTGGATGTCCATTTGGAAATCTGTGAATTGAGATGGCAACTTCGATTAAATGCAGTTAATTTTCCCCGGAATTAATTAAGCTATTTCAATATCAAGTGTACTTAAATTGAAGCATATTTTAGGTTAATATTATATATTTATAAATATTGTATTTTGTCAAATAAATTTGTTTGTTTGTGTCTTTCGGCTTTTCCCGGTTAGGGGTCACCACAGCAGAACTCTAGTCCGCTAATGATTGGTAGTTGATTTTTACATGCCGAGTTACCAGCCCTGATGCACAACCTTCAATGAAGGTACGCCCTTTCATGCATGTCTCCACGCAAAAGACGCTCTAGCTGAGAATCGAACCGGACAGTGTCTTACTGTGAAGCGACAGCACTACCGCAGCACCACCACCGCATTTTGTCAAATAAATTAAAGTGAGATATATTTTTTAAGTATGTATTAATTTTAATATTATTTTATATTGCATTATAAATGAATTGATGAGGTCTCTTTAAGAACTTATTAAGTGTAATTGGGGTCATTATATAAAGCTGGGTTAGGTGATGAAAGATGTTTTGATTTTTAAATTTGTTATGAGGAAGTCCCTTATCTGTATAGGGAAGAAAGCGCTTAACAATTTTGGATTAAATTTGGATTCAGTTTCTTCATTCTACAGTTGTTTTGGATTCCTGGCTGTTCATTTCTTCAGTTATTTTGTCATTTTGTATCCTGTGCAGAGGTGGCTGTGAGTGTATAACAACTGGACTCATTGTGGAGCAGGTTTTGCAAATTTCTTATATGCTGGGCCTATTATATATCACAATGGCCACCTTACAAGGATAACAGATGTCAAACAGCAGAGAGGCTGGGGTTGACAATCCATACCCCTACATGTGACATCAAGGCCTTGCGAATAATTTAGGCAACCCTTTTATTAACCATATAACACTCTCAACCCATGTCTCATACACAAACACAGTCAGCTAGACAACAACTACTTTATTGGTAGTTCCCTGCATATTTCCCACAGATAGTAACCATAGTGTGATTGCAGCAGACTGCAGAAGGCATGGCACCCTGTCCCATCACTACAACAATCACGTAATTGCATACACTGTTCCTTCACTAAGTTTCCCACTGGACACCTGCAACAACTGTAGTGCCATCAAATGTAACCCACAAGGGACATACCATGTCTTAAACACATGTCCTGTATGGACAGATGCCACTGACACCAGGGAATATCTGTATCATGCTGACAATGTATGTGCAGGGTCAACCAGGTGTTCATTGCCAGTTCTCACCACATGAGGCCAGGAATGGCACATCTGATGATAACAATTTGTGTACACAACATGCTTCAGACACCCCAGGTACACTTCCACATATCACAGAACATGTATGTAGGACGTGTGCACATCCCAGACACCGTCCATGTCATGGACTATAGAACACATACATGTACATGGCAAGCATTGCACAGCACTGGCCACCCTCAATAGTAACCCAGATGACTGGATGGTGAATACAATACCCACCTGTGTGGGCCAGTCCAGACACTACATCCCTGAGCCACGCTACAGACCATTTTCATGTGGCCTGATGCCAAGGTATACCCTTTACTTAGCCTTGTACAGCCTTCCTGCACAGTTAACCACTAACACCTGTAAAGCAATGCACCCATGCATGTCAGTACTGGCAACCTGTGTCTGTGTGTGAGTGGAGTATAATGATTTCAACCCCATTCACACTCACTACACTTCCCATTGGCCTATTGAAGCATGCCGTCTGATGTCAGACACCTTCACATACTCTTTGCCCATATATCATCCTAATAACCCCTGTGGTGCATGTGATACCTGCGTAAATCTCTGTGGTGCATGTGATACCTGCATATTACTGTATTGTGGCAAACTAGTTAATTAGGAAGTCTATTTCTGACCCTAACAACTGTGTTAATGTGTGTGAGTCCCTGAGAGAGTGTGGCTGTGTCGACATTGACACCTGTTCATGTGGACAGGCACGTGTACTACACCTACCTTATCCCTCCTATATCACTGTTGCAGAAGTCACTCACCATCAGATATACCTTTGGACAGCTCCCCAACACGTAAGCTCTGTGGCACATGCAATAACTGCATAAACATGTGATAGCGATACATAGTCAGGGGCTTGAAACCCTGTACTGGTATGTGTGTGACACAAATATGATTAGGTTTTACTCTCCCACCCCCTCCCTGTCTTACTTTGTCTCTGTCTGTCTCTCTCACTCCCCCTCTGGTGGATGTGGAGAAGTACACCTGCTTTGCTTAGGCAGCAGCTTGTGTTTTGTAAGTGATGCTCATGATCAGCTGATGGCTTCTGCATGAATTGCAGTCTCCCACTAGCTGATTGAATGTGGAACAGCTGTCGTAATATTCCCATAGCCAATTGCATGGAATAACACTCGTATATCTAGGAACATCACGTGGGTGTTGGGCCTTTTCAATCACTGTGAGCAGGACCTCATGTCTGTGTTTGGCAAACAGCATCACAGATGGTATTGAGATATACCTCTAACAACATACACTGTGGATACAGGCCAACAAACAGGAGGGTGGTGTGCCAGACATGACTACAGAATGTAAGTGCTGCTCTTCTGCATTTGGAGTAATGTTGGTTTAACTGGGTGTGTGTGAATATGGCTGGTCTACATGATTTAATACCTGTCATGACAGTGTTATGTGTTTGAGGAAACTCCCACCTGTAGGGTTATCTGCAGACTGGGCTATGTTTGGAGTCTTATGTTTCTTGTGTTACTCACAGATCACCTATCTTAGAACCCAGAAGCATAGTCTGAGGATTGCAGTCAGTACATGGTGACAGCCATGAGAGTTACTGACTTCATATCCCTCATAGGACATATGTCCCAACAAATCGTGTTACAACAGTGAATGTATGAGACTATCACAGCAGCATGCCAATATTGGCCCAGTGTTTGTGGCTCCAGCCACAAGTCTGTCAACCTTTGTACATATGTCATGCAGTAAGAGGTGCATATGTTCTGTACACCATTATTTATTGACATCATAGGTTCATAGGTTTATAGGTAAGTACTAGGCTATCGGCCTGAAGGCATTTATAAGCCTAGCCAGAATGTGTTGACTTTCGCCATCCCCTTAAATTAGTTCCCTGTGCCTCTGTCCAGCAGAGCCACTGAAGTGATCCCCAGGGTAAACTTTCTGTTTCTGCACGAACCAAAAATAAAGATAAAACTGAAGTCCACAGATGAAGAATCCACTTAAAACACCAGTTTATTGTACCTCTAGCGCTTCGGCAACCGCCTTCAAGGAGTATAAAACATCACATAACTTACACAGTCTATATACCCTAATACATCTAACAATTAAACAATTAGCCTAAACCAATTAATCAATAAACATTAAAAAATACTTAATACTGCTTTCTCATCAGATAAGAAGCCTCCAGTTACATTCCACATTCAGACCCTGAGTAAATAAAGTGTCATATCTCAAAATGAAAATACTTTCTTTATATAACAACTTCTTTTTATACAAATCATCAGAAAATACACTCTTCATAATATGTTCTAAGATAGTGGCTTGTAGCCCATTTGGATTAGAATTGTGAACCAGCATAAAATGTTTGACAACAGGGCTATCTTCTTTATTATTTATAATATTCCTGACATGCTCCTGCAGTCTAGTTTTAAACTTAATTTTACTTTCTCCTATATATACAAGGTTACAAAGACATTTCAACTCATAAATAATACCTTCAGTGTTACAGCTATATATATTTTTAGCCTCAAATACATGGCCATTTATATACGTAAAAGTTGGAACAATATAATGACAAATATTGCAATGACCACAGGGTGAAGTTCCTAGTCTCTGCATGGTCCTATACTGCAGTGTCTCAGTGGGATGTTTAAATGTATTGTGCACCAAGATATCTTTTAAATTCCTACCTCTACGATATGAAATGCCTAAAGACCTATGCAATAAAATTTTTAGGTCCATTGATCTAAACAAAAAATTCCAGTAGTGTTTAACACTATCTATTAAAACATCACTGAAAACACTATATGTAGAGACAAAATAAACTAGTCTTTTCTCTTGATGTCTAACATCTAACTTATACCCCTGACTTCCATACTTATAAGTACCAACTTTATGTTGTTCATTAACAACCTTATCTATAGCTGTTTGAATACTAGCTTCGCTATAGCCCCTCAATCTAAACATCTCACTAGTCACACTAATTTCTTTAAAGAAGTCCATGTCAGTATTACATAGCCATCTAAGTCTCATACACTCCCCATAGGGCAAGGAGACCAAAGTATGAACTGGATGACAGCTAGTCCCCATCAAATACTGATTACTATCAGCAAATTTTCTATGCACAGACATACGTAAAGTATTGCTGTCCTCCAAA
>NC_056742.1:86936971-86949471 GCF_019279795.1 Protopterus annectens
ATGTAGTGTATCATGACGTTACTACAGTTGACAGTGCTTTTCCACACAAGAGTAAATTGCTAATTGTAGTACTGGCAGCAAACACCCCTGCATGCATAGATGGACTCTGAGTCCTCACTGTCATGTTTCTTGTGTGTGAGCTGTGTCACAGTATATATCCCCTAATGGATAATGATCTGACATGTGGAAATTAACTGTAGACTACTGTCTGTACAGCAGATGTCAGTGAGGTCTGCCAACATGTAATAATGGCATGCATATTGGTGTCAGACATCTGTCGACGCATTCATCTTACTGCATAGCTAGTTGGCAAGCTGATGTCTGTCAGTCCGTGTACAGATGTGCAGATGGCAGGTATCCAGATTGGATATGTACAGGCACCCTATGCTTGACTGACACTGACATGTCTGCTCGGCTGTGTTATAACTGGCACAAATAGGACACAACACCATGTATGCATCACATGCCACAGGTACCTCCACTACACTACCACAGTCAACAGAACATGCTTGGGTACAGGTCTCCAACACAGACACTAACCATGTTTTGTAATACATGTTGCATACATGTCAACTGGATCACCTCACTGGCCATTTGCAGAAGGCACCCAGAAGATTGGCTGATGCATGTCAGTCTCACCTTGAGGGCTACCACAGTGGTGTCTGTAGATAGACTGCCTGCTGGCATATGGCAGCTGGTATGATACCACTGAAGACACATCCTCTACACTTCCCATCTCTCCATGGACAATAGCCAGGTACACACCTATGAACACTTGCAGCTATGCACCCCAGTACTGACAAATGTGTACGTGTGCATTACTGAGGATATCATTGTCTGTGTGTTAGTACACCTGTAGTTGGGAATACCACAAGGTCCTTCACACCCACCACAATACCCATTGCCATAGTTAGATGTGGCTGCTGCTGTACTGGACATTACATGTACCCTGTTACGGTCCTTCCCCTAAAGGCTACCTGAGCCTTGCAGTACCAGCACAACACTGTTGTACAAATGAGTTGATAGGGATGGGATCCTCACTGAGTTCTGGCAAGTGTGTATATGTGTGCATGTGTGTATATCTGTAGGGTACAGCATTCCAAGGCCGCATACTCCTATTACAATATGCATTGCCACATAGTATTACGGATAGTGATGTTGCTGCCCATAAGACAGGCATGGCAACGCATCACTATACTATGCCTGTGTCATGTGCATTACATGCATATCCCTGTAGTACCACTGTTGGGATAGAAAATGGGTTGTATCGCAGTCCTGGTCAATGTGTGATGGTGGGTATGTCAGAGTGTCATTATGGGTTCCATTGTGTACAATATCCACAGTGGGGTGTGGGTGCTGTGTACACTGTCATTACACCATGGCACCCTCGGTACATGTCCCATGTACCAATGTATGGTCACCACTGTCACCATCAACCATAGATAACTGATAACACAATCCACCTCAGTTATGCATGTGCTATGTGCAGCCTACCTGTAACACATTGGACACACTGACAAGTTAGTTAGCACTGAAAGACCCAGGTCTCTCGGATGTGTGTCTGCCTGTTCTGTGTCTGTTAATGTGTATATGATGGTATGCTACACTATGTATTGTCCATATACAACCATTACATCCCCCATTACCATACTGTACATGCCCAGAGATGTTCTGCATGTAACATGTAACCTAGAACACACCTCATCCTAAATGCTGTGTGGTGTGTGCAATGAAAGCCACACACATCAGTAGCACTACATACCTACGTAGGGGTCTAGTCCCAGTGTTGTCAAGTAAGAGTGTGCTTGTATGTGGAGGGATCTACTTCAGATTGCTGATTATACATGTCCCAGGGGTCACCTGTCCATGTGGCACAGGCAGTAACTGTTATACAGACCTGTGACATGTGTTCAACTATACCGAGGATATGTCACAGCCATGGTGTCACCACAGTGCCATACCCCTTGTGAGATATGACTGCAGACTATCCTCCTGCTGACACATGTACACCTGCAACACAAAAGGATAACATTATGGAGACCGCACTCACTCAGTGTTACTAACAGCTATAATGCATCATGGCTGGACAGCTACACTACCTGACATGTAAGCATTAAACATTACTGCTGACAACATGTTACAGAGCAGTACATTGGTACACTTGTAGTACAGTCACCAGGTGCATCAGAACCATATTAGCCTGTCCCTGCATCAATTTTATGGATGACAAGGATGTGGCCCAGGTATCATCATATGCACAGGGTGTGTTGTTGGAACCAACAAATTCTTACATTTTTCTAGTAATCATCCGCAACACATTAAAAAGGCAGTCTTAAAAGGACAGTTGGTTTGAGCAGCGCACATGGTTTCCCAATTTGATGATTTTGTTGAAGAATGCCAATTTATTATAAATATGTTTTTAAACAGGGATTATCCCAAGTATTTTGTTGACAACATATTCCATGAGGTTTTCAGTAAAAGAGAAACTGGGTTTTATAAACCATTATTGGGACATTCTGATATATGTGTCATACAACAAACTGAGCAACATGATCTGATACAAAGAGCATCAACTATTGCACAAAATGACACAAATATTAACACTGCTCGAACCAACAATTGTAATAATGGGAATATAGCTTTTATCACTACTTTCACACAGGATTCCAAGTATATTAAAAGTTTGGTGAATAAAAATTGGATTTTTATCAAGGGAAATACACAGCTGGTCAGCCTTTTAGGCACACAACCTTCTATCATTTATAAAAGAGATTGAAATTTAAAGGATTGGTGCAATGCTTGTTCCAATACAGTGGGTACCATCCAGGGTAAAATGAGAAAATGCAATATGTGTAATTATTGTTCCTATATTTTGGAAGCTGATCAAGTAACTATTAATGGCACCCAGATAAAATTAAAGGGGAAATATAATTGCAACACCTCTGGGGTGGTCTATGCTGCATTATGTTCACAATGCTCAGCTTATTATATAGGCAAAACTGAATGAAAATGAAAACAGCATATTCATGAGCATGTTTATGACACTAATAGGCATTCACATAATAATGCCTTATATAGGCATCTTGCACAAAATTCTACACATAATTTTCATTTCATTGTATTGGAGCAGGTTTCTCCATCTCCTAGAAGAGGGCCTTGGAAAATTATATTAGAATCAAAAGAATATTGGTGGCAGGTGTTTTTAAAAGCCACACAATTTCCAGGTCTAAATGATTCTATTTCTATTACAAGTATTTTAAAGCTTAAGGCTTTTAATAGATGCTACACAATAAAATTGTTTATTGTATATTTAATTTAGGTTGAATATATATGCTTATAGTTATTTACATTATTTATATATAAATATATTTTTATATTTTTATATTTTTGTACATGGGTTCATATTATGTGTAATTTATGTTTTATGTATTATTTTTAGATATACATATGGTTGCTCATCTAAAAGTTGTTCAATGGAAGGTTCAGAGTATTTAATTATGTATTCAATTATGTTTTAATCATTATCAATTGAATGAGGTATATTGGGTAATTGACTGTTATTAACATGGTATAAAAAGATTTAAGTTTGAGTTTTTGTTTGTCTGATGAAGGCTGGAGTTGCAGCTGAAAGCGCTTACCATTAAATATTCTTCCTATTCACCACATTTGTCCGCTTGATTGCTTTTGTGCTTCTGGATTTTATTCATCAGTTTGTGGTTCATGATATTAGTGTGTTGTTGATTTGTCAGAGACCAAGGGTGGGCCATATGTTTGACACCATGTGTGTGGGTGAGGGGCGTAGTTTGCAGATATGGGTATTGTGATGTGGTGTGTGTAGGTATGGGGCTGCCCGAGGTGTGTTTGTATAGTGTGTGGGTATGCATGCACACAGTTCTGCCATGTGGATGCCCTATACAGGTGTTTCTTGGACAGCTGCAGACCATACCTGGCAGGGTGTGCAGTTCACCGCCTCTGGCCATGGACATGAGGACAGTGCCTGCCAGGGGTTCCATGGGCATGTCCAAGTCCAGGCCTCGATGTACTACTCTCCCCTAATGATGACATGTCTGGTGGAACCAGGTCCCTCCTGGGACTGGCCAGGGCCATGTGCATGTGGCCTGCTATAGTGTGGTGTGGAATGCACCCCCTGCAGTGCTGGGGCTGGTACTGCCACAACAGGAGTGACTTGTTGTCCTTGCATGTCCACATCGACCGCCAGCTGTTGGTGTTGCTGGCCTATATTCATGCGGCTGTTGCCCCACTCCCACTATATGTTCTAGCATGGACAATCCACAGTCGATGAGGCCCACCATCTCACCCAACCATCTATCCATGACCTTGGTATAATCATGGAGGGCACCTGCAAGTTCATGGAAGTTGTCGCTTACAGATGAGAGAGCAACCCCTGCAACCTCAGACCCTTCCTGGTGTACAGTTCCTTACATGCCTGTGCCCCATGACAGTCTGAAACATGAGTCTGGTGGTACCAGTTGTGGCACTTCTGCCAGGGGCATGATGACCAGCGGCCCTCCCATGAGCACCCAGTACATGTGGTGTCCTGCCAGACATCCGGTTATGCCTGCTGTGTCCAGACACAGCAGGCATAGATACCACACTCTTCTGTGTTCTGCCACCTTCCGCCAACTGTCTCTCTGCTATGGCCACTGGTGATGGGGTATCTATAGGCACTGTGACTGTGTGCAGGGTTGGGGTGGATAACAGGGGGATGCGAAACAATGGTGCAGTTTTGGCCTCTGACAACCTTGCCTGTGCCTCAACAGTCCTATCATCATTTTTAGTGTCTGTATGGACACCAACATCAGATTGCATGCAGGAGGGACCCTGACCCACCTTGTCACCTGTGAGGGGGAAAACAAGAAATGCAGTTTAAAACCTGTACGGCATTCCATAACAGTACACACATGCACACACACACACACACACACACACACACACACACACACACACACACACACACACTAAATTTCCACCATAATACCTACCTGTCCCTCAGTTTACAGACAGTCACAAGTTTATTCATGCAAGTTCCCCATCCTGCATCACACTTGGTAACATACACTTATTAATACCACTCATTAACGTATCATTCTTCTAAATGCCTAGACAAGTGATCACAACACAAGACTTATTATTCTATTACCTCCTTGACTTGATTGGAGTAGGTTTTACAAGGCCTCACTGCTGTCATCCAGTGTTCACCCTGGGTATGTCCGGACATCGTGAGCATGGCCCCCATATGTTAGGGGCTACTACTTTCACTCCATAATGTCACTCACTGGAGTGTCATACATAACTATTGCTCAGTAGATACAATATCTGCTGCTCAATAAACTTATTATGTGGACAACTGTAATATATGGATGCACTCCCTGGTGCTGTCTGTAATTCCCCAATGCATCTGTAGTGCTGCATACGTGGGTAGTCATTCACCTTTCTGCTGATTACAATTTTAACATTAAACCTGGTGCCTAGTTTCCCTCCCAATGCACGTTCCATGCTACAGACCTTATTATACTATCAGCTGTCCTGTGATTACATATCAGACATGTATTCCTGTTGTCTCATATGTCAGTCCATGTCCATGTACTGCATGATTCCAAAGGGAAGTACTGACACATAAACAACCCCACAATCACACGTGCATACATGGACACCCACACAAACACACACACACACACACACACACACACACACACACACACACACACACACATACATGCACACACATATCCTACATGCATCAACCCCCCTCCACTCCACCAGATTGCACTTACAGACAAAATAACACCACACACACACACACACACACACACCTACAGGTGAGGTTGCACAAAGATAGTACACACAGACCTTCCATTACCCATCTGTCAACATGCATAACATATGGTACTCAACAGCATGCAGTGCAGCTATAGTTAATCCATGCTAGCAACAGTATACATGTGTGTGATGCATGGGCTGTGTTGGTAGGTAATGCCCCTTGCCATGGAAAACACTGCACCCATGTACACAGTATTGCTGTGCACCTGTTCTGCACCTTGCCATGTACTGTGCACCATACCTCACAGGTGTACACACCATTGCTGAATATGTATAACTGTGTCAGTTATGTCTGCTCTAATGCTCACAGCCCCTATGTGTTTGTCCGACACATACCTGGGATGATATGTGGACAGATGTCATTTGTGAATGCCTGATGTCTGATTTACAGATCTCAACATCAGCGGGGCATGTATGGCCAATACAATACTATTACACTGACAACCGTCACACCTTACCATGGCTATGGGAAGTGTACACACCCCTATTGATATGACGCACTCTTCCTTGATATGCCAGGGGACCACATCATTGCATATGTTAACATTACATGAACCTGATGTCTGACATATGTCCTGTACATTCAAATGCAGTGTCTAACAAATGTGTTAGGTGTGCTGATGCTGACCGCTATGCATACACTTTGTGGGTGCATATGTGTGCATACCCTTATCATGATGGTTTGTTGCATGTACTGTTATGTGTACTACAGCAGTCACTATTCCTGGCAGGGGTATACTAGCATGGGACATCTGCATTTGCCAGTATATGGTCAGTCTGCCCTACACATGTCCCCCAACTCTGCATGATTGCAAGGTTAACTCATGTGAATATCCCTTGAAGTTCACACACTGCTGTCACTATTGCGGTGGAGTCATGGTTACATCTGCCACAGTTCCTGAACCTGACTGTGTGCAGATACTGTCATTTGTAGCATCCTTAGGATCCCTGCTGCAGTGCACTGGTGTATCAGGATGACACCCCCTCCCCACCTTCAGCCTTTTGGCAGATGCTTGACAACTATGGCCTACACGTGTGTCAGTTTGCGGTGTCCTAAACACTGAATACCACATGTAACAGCCTAGTCCCAGCTAATGAATGGCAAAAAGATGTACACTGGCATCAGCACAGTACAGATGGGGATGGTGGGCCTGAGGTGGGGTGAGGCGTTGGTTGTGCAGCACATGTATCTTACATGATACTCTATGTAGGTTTCCAATGTGGTCATGGTACACCAGTACACATTGCAACACATGACTTTTGGAAACCTCTTCTGTTATGCATGCACTACCTGTAGAGAGGCCTGGCTGATGTTTCCTGTGGTATAACTGTCAGATCCGATTACCCTAACCCATAGGCCACATGCTTGCAGAGTCCAGGCAATTGCTGACACAGGTACTGCACAGTCAGTACTTGCTAGACATTCCTGCAACCCCCTCAGTGTTGTGGCGTGTTACTGGGCAGCCCACATGACCAGTTTGCTACATGTGACATCATTTGTGTTGGATGGCCATCTGTTTATTTCCTACATCATTCCTGTCCCATACATCCTTGCCAAATAAAGGACTGTCTGCACTGTTTGCCATGGCATATGCAATGGTGATGTATGGCTACATGTCCAGCTCATGGGTGCTACCTGTTGGGTATGGGGCCTACGCCATGTCATGTAAGATTTGTACAAGCCACACCTGCCTCTGTTGTAGGTAGGTGTGTACATTTGATGGCCAAACGTCTTGGACAGCATACCAATACGTGGTGTGACATCGGGGACATGTACTTGCTGAGAGGTGCATATCCATGACAAATGCATGCAGTCAGTAACTCAACAGCTGCTTCCACTATATTTTATCTGGAGTGTGTGCACACATATACTTCCAATGTTTGTGAAGGTATGTATTCCCCATATTTGCTGCCCTAACCTATGATTCCGTATTACACACTCATTGCTCATGTGGGACCACATTGCAGGTTTTAAGGCTTGTGGACTGCTGTACTATGATATGCCGTAATGTAGATCTGTAACAGTTGCCATTGTAATACAGGTATATACACTGTAGTAGCACTGTATAAGGGTTATGTTTCACACATGCCTCTACTGTAGGCCATTTGTCCCACCATTATGTTCATCCCTGTGGACACATTTCACAATGACAGGATGTTAGTTATATTGTAGGTGTCTGGCATACCCTTCAGATACACCATCATGGTCACAACTGTGATGCAGTGCAGTTAACAGCAACAATATGTGAACATGTACAGCATGCATTATGGGTAGGTGTGTTAGATGTGTGCATGGAATATACCATAGCCATTGCATGACCAGTCTATTGGCAAGCATGAACATAAACCATACTCACCAGCTACAGTTTGCTGCCTTGGTGGTATACCAGAGGGACTCAGGGACCTACATAAGAGTGTGAGAGATGTGATGTCAGTACAAGTCCACAATACTACAGCTTACACACATCTGTTTATTACTACTACACAGCAACAGACTATATATATGTCATCTCACATATGCATGATCTACCTGTACAGTTGCAGATGGATATGCAACAGTGGTCTACTGATGTGCCCTGCTGCCTTACCTGCATGCTCCTTGGCCGGTGTGTTGGTAGCACCCACCTCCACTATGGTCTCCACAGTTCCTGCATGTGGGGGTGGGCAGGTGCCACGAGGCTGGCAAGGAGCTCCTCAACATGTGTCGGGGGGATGGATGGCATGACACCCCCCTGTTGCAATGTGATCCCCTGGACTGCAGCAGCATGCTGGAGGGCATTGCAAAGCAGGTCACTGCAATGATATCAGACTTGCTCATAACTGTGGCTATGCAGGCCGACATCATTGACTCTGTGGACTAGATCGTTCCACAGGTTGGTCCACTCTTGCTGCTCATGGGCTGTCCTTCCAAACAGCACCTAGTAGTGCTGTACCAGGTGGTTGATGATGAACTTATTTTCGTCCGCTGAATACACAGGTAACCTGCCGTGTGACAGCTTGTCTGAAAGACATAAAGATGGAAACAGGTCTGAGCAACCGATACAGCAAGGTTACCATAGTTCTTAATACACATCTCTATCCCCTCCCACCATATCTGCGACAACAAACTGTTCACACAACTCAATTGGTATGGCTACAGCTTACCTACCATTGGGACATTTATCGTATTGTACCACGCTTTGTGCTATGTGTTTGTAGCCATGTTCCCTGTGGGAACACTATCATTGCTAGCCTGTTAAGGACAATGTTACCTGCATGCCACTCTAAGGGCCACTATGGTTCCATATATGCATGTGGTCTGTTTGCTATGTGATTGCTGCACATCTGTCGTTATGTGTTATGGGGGATATCTATGCATGTTGCTGGACATGATCTGGAATTGTGTGGACAATTACTACCCACATATGTTCTATAACAGTCACACAATAGCATGTTTAGGGAACAGTTGCCAGCAGAACCACCTCTACCACCTCATCTGGCCATGTTAGCAGGCCACATAACCTGTGGGATCCACCTTGGGGTCTCCTCATCTACTGGTCCTGCACTACCTTCAGGTGGAACCACCTCAGAGGATGGTGTCCCCCCCCACCTCGGGAGCACACAAAGATATGATCCTGTCACCCAAAGTCAGGTTCAGGGTCTGTTGCATAGGGAGCTCCACAGAGATATGGGGGATGTGCTACAGCACCTTGAGGCCCTCAGTACACAATCACAGGTTCCACATGCCCCTTTTGCTCATCCTCCAGCCCAGGCACCTTCAGGGCCATGAAGCTGCTGTTGTGATTGGCAATGGCTGGGGGCCTTGTTCCCATTATTTTCATATGGGGGCTCTTGGGCCTTCCACATCACAGACAACACCCACCATCCAGGGTGTTTACCCACCACATGTGTCATATACCATTCCTGTAGGCTGTCCTCTCTATCTAGCAACCCAACCCACCTCCACAAATATACCTGCTATCCTTCCCCAAATTTCCATCCCCAGCTTCACAGCCAAGGGCAATGTGGTCCCAAAAAAGGGTTCACATGTCACATAAACGTCCATGTTGCACACACTTACTGCTGTATATATATATATATATATATATATATATATATATATATATATATATATATGTATATATATATATATATATATATATATGTGTGTGTGTGTGTGTGTGTGTGTATTGATATGTGTGATGTTCCCTCACACATAGTATGCTGCAATGTGATGCAAATATAGGGGACATGTATTTATATGCATGTGTCTGTGTGTTTGTATATATGTATATATGTATATATATATATATATATATATATATATATATATATATATATATATTATGTTGTATATAAGTGTTATCTATATATATATATATATATATATATATATATATATATATATATATATATATATATATATGTATACATATAGGTGTCTGTATATCTGTAGACATACATGTATACACACACACACCACACACACACACACACACACACACGCACACAGATATATATATATATATATATATATATATATATATATATATATACATATACACACACACACACACACACACACACACACATATATACATACCTAGATATATATATATATATATATATATATATATATATATATATATATATATATATATATATATATATAGGGTACATTCAAATATCAGGTCCACAATCTCTAACTCTCCTTCTTGTGCAGCTGCACTGTTCTGCCTTGCTACAGCACAGACAGGTGCCACATATAGACACAGCTTAACATTAAGGGGGTATATATAGGGGCAGATTGCAGGTAAACCTATTACACACCAATGGCATTTCAACACGCTACATTATATGTTAGCTTGAGTGTCCTGCAAGTGGTGAGCTCTGGAACCCACTGGCCACAGTAATATACATGTTTTCCATTACACAACACACACTATGATGGCTTACATATTGTCAGTCCGTGCTGCTCTGCACAGATGATGGGTATGGCCCACTACCCACAGGGACAGACTCTATTGTCCATAGCGGTTGTTCAGCTGAACATCATTACAACAACAATACCTGATGGCACATCACATCATCTATTCCATTATTATGGATTAAGTACTACAGTCAATTATATGCATATATACTTCATGTACCTGTTGTGGGAATGATGTCTGTTCTGGATAGTTTCCTTGTAAGTTTTTTTTTTCTCCTTTGCCCTGGCCTTTAGCTCTCTCTCTCTCTCTCTCTCTCTCTCTCTCTCTCTCTCTCTCTCTCTCTCTCGTCTCTCTCTCTCAAATGGATTGAGCTGCTCCCATGATAAGGTGATGGCCTCTGCACCAATCAGTGTCCTCCACTTGCTACCTGCATGCAGCATGCTGTGTAGTACTTCCAATTACCACTGTCATGGCAACCCAGTACTATAAATCCCTACATCATGTGGGCATGGTCCCGTTACATTTCCTGTATCGTGGACATCCTTCCTATGTGTGGCCAGCAGTGTTATAGACAGCAGGTAGCAGTACCTCTTACAAGAGAACTTGCAGACTCAGGTCAGCTACATATTTGTATAAGGTTCAAGAACTACAGAGTGTGAATAGTGTTGTATGCATTGTATAGCACTGATGTTACAGGGTTTGTGTGTACATACTAGTTTAACTTGGCATGCAGTCTGTCCGCATAGCTCTCAACTGTGGGCCTATCCTCTTGATAGCTAGAAGTGTGCCTATTATGTTTTGTCTGTCCACCACACAGGTCTTGTGTCAGATATATCACTGGTAGTGTGTGTATTGAGTGCTGTCAGTATATGGCTACATCCATTTTTGTTTCTGACTAAGGGCATGTTGCAGACTATCCTGTAACACCAGCAACTTGCTCAGTGTATGACAACACTGTTTCACATATGGACCTGTGTTCCGGCCTCTGTCCTCCACCTACATACCAGGCTTTGTCCATATGACATGCAGTAAAGGGTTGTTATGTAGTGGCCTGTGATTATGTTGTGCTGCCATTCCTGCCATCATTCCAGTGCTGTTGTGGCCTCCACACATATTTTGGGGTTGGGTCCATAAATATGTGGGCTTCATATGCACAAA
Source organism: Protopterus annectens (assembly GCF_019279795.1). Lineage (NCBI taxonomy): Eukaryota > Metazoa > Chordata > Ceratodontiformes > Protopteridae > Protopterus > Protopterus annectens. Next base: position 86,948,881 of record NC_056742.1, read on the forward strand.
ACATGTGTGCCCTTCTGCAGTCCAGAGGTCAGTGTATGTAACACTGTTATATGACCCTGTAAGTCAGTCTGTGGGGGGGGGGGTATGCACCATAAATAACCTAGGCTGTTACAACATGTGAGGGATATCAGGAGTAAGCTGCCTTAAGGTATATGGGTGTACATTACCATACATTTCACCTTGGGAACATTGCTGGCCTACTGCTTACTGCCATACAAACTGTTCTGTTTGTCAGTGTGATTGTGATGGTTTCAGTTATGCCTTGCTATGTAACAGATACATCCCATTGTGTCAACTGAAGTCTTTTCCCCCTAGGGATTGCATACAGATTGTAGTTAGAGGGTGCTGGACTATACATCTGCATTACTTACTGTTGATTGATTGTTATCCTGTGGCCCAGTCTGTCTTTACTGTTGTACTACTTGCAGGCTTTGGCCTGGACAGCAACATATGTTATGCTTTCGGATTACTGTATTAAATGATCTGCTTGAGAGTTGCATTAATCTGTGTGTATGTATTGCAAAGTCTAAACATCTATATGACATGGCATATACAACTGTAATAGTACATAAATAAAACTTTCTTATGTAA